>NW_027314752.1:13979318-14281287 GCF_023375885.2 Dermacentor andersoni
TCTCTTCAATGAAAGCGGCACTGTGTTTCTCTTACGGAAAAAATAGAGTTGTGATAACACACGTCTTAACAATAAACTTCTGAAGATGCTCAGGGCAGAGGTGTTGCTCAAGTTACGTTAAAGGAAATGCCTTCTAGTAAATTGGCTAGATGCAGTATTTTGGGTAGCCTGTATAACCTATTCCAATGTGAACCCTCCGAGCTCCTCAATTTAATATTATGCTCAATTTCTGTTCAATGAAGGTGCCACTACGTTTGTCTAACGGCAATATTTGAGTTGTGATATCGCACGTCTTAACAATAAACTTTTGTAGATGCTCAGGGCAGAAGTGTTTCTCAAGTTACATAAAAGGAAATGCCGTCTAGAAAATTGGTTAGATGCAGTATATCAGGCAGCCTGTATAACCTATTCCAAAGCGAACCCTCCGAGCTCTCTAACCTAAGATTATGCTTAATTTTCGTTTAGTGAAAGCACCACTACGTTTCTCTTACGCCAAAATTTGAGTGGTCATATCGCACGTCCTAACAATATACTTGTGTAGATGCTCAGGGCAGAGGTGTTGCTCAAATTAGGTTAAAGGAAATGCCGTCTAGCAAATTGGCTAGATGCAGTATTTTGTGTAGCCTGCATAACCTATTCCAAAGCGAACCCTCCGAGCTCCTTAATTTAAATATATGCTTAAATTCTCTTCAATGAAACCACCACTGCGTTTCGATTACGGCAAAATTTGAGTTGACATATCGCACGTCTTAACAAAAAACTTTTGTAGATGCTTAGGGCAGAGGTTTTTCTCAAGGTACGTTAAAGGAAATGCCGTCTAGCAAATTGGCTAGATGCAATATATGAGGTAGCCTGTATAAGCTATTCCAAATTGAACCCTCGGAGGTCCCCAATTTAAAATTATTCTCAATTTCTCTTCAATGAAAGCACCCCTGCGTTTTTCTTACAGCAAAATTTGAGTTGTGATATCACACGTCTTAACAATAATTTTTTGTAGATGCTCAAGGCAGAGGCGTTGCTCAAATTACGAGAAAGGAAATGCCATCTAGCATATTGGCTAGAAGCAGTATAATAGGTAGCCTGTACAACCTATTCCAAACTGAACCCTCCCAGCTCCTTATATAAATTATGCTCAAATTCTCTTCAATGAAAGTGCCACTGCGTTTTACTTACGGAAAATTTGAAATTGTCATATCGCACGTTTTAACAATAAACTTTTATAGATGCGTAGGGCAGAGGTGTTTCTCAATGTACGTTAAAGGAAATGCCGTCTAGCAAAGTTGCTAGATGCAGTACATTAGGTAGCCTCTGTATCCATTCCAAAGGGAACCCTCCGAGGTCCTTATTTAAAATTTTCTCAATTTCTCTCCAATGAAAGCGCCACTGCGTTTCTCTTACGGCAAAATTTGAGTTGTGATATCGCACGTTTTAACTATAAACTTTTGTAGATGCTTAGGGCAGATGTGTTGCTTAAATTACGTTTAAGGAAATGCCTTCTAGAAAAGTGGCTAGATGCAGTATATTAGGTTGCCTGTATAACCTATTCCAAAGCGAACCCTCCAAGCTCATAATATAAATAATGCTCAATTACTCTTCAATGAAAGCGTCACTACATTTCTCTTACGGCAAAATTTGAGTTGTCATATCGCACGTCTTAACAATAAACATTTGTAGATGCTCAGGGCCGAGGTGTTGCTCAAATTACGTTGAAAGAAATGCCATCTAGCATATTGGCTAGAAGCAGTATAATAGGTAGCCTGTACAACCTATTCCAAACCGAACCCTCTCTGCTCCTTATATAAATTATGCTCAATTTCTCTTCAATAAAAGCGTCGCTACATTTCTCTTACGGCAAAATTTGAGTTGTCATATCGCACGTCTTAACAATAAACTTCTGTAGATGCTCAGGGCAGAGGTGATGCTCAAACTACGGTAAAAGAAATACCGTCTAGCAAACTAGTAGATGCACTATATTGGGTAGCCTGCATAACCTATTCTAAAGCGAACACTCCGAGCTCCTTATTTAAAATTTTCTCAATTTCTCTCGAATGAAAGCGCCACTGCGTTTCTCTTACGGCAAATTTGAGTTGTCATATCGCACGTCTTAACTATAAACTTTTGTAGATCCTTAGGGCAGAGGTGTTGCTCAAGTTACGTTAATGGAAATGCCGTCTAGCAAATTGGCTAGATGCAGTATATTAGGTAGCCTCTATAAGCTATTCGAAAGGGAACCTTCCGAGGTCCTAATGTATTATTATGCTCAATTTCTCTTCAATGAAAGCACCACTGCATTTGTCTTACAGCAAAATTTGAGTTGTGATATCACACGTCTTAACAATAAACTTCTGTAGATGCTCAGGGCAGAAGTGATGCTCAAATTACGTTAAAGGTAATGCCGTCTGGCAAATTGGCTCGATGCAGTACATGGGGTAGCCTGTATAACCTATTCCAACGCGAACCCTCTGAGCTCCTACTTTAAAATTATGCTCAATTTCTCCTAAATGAAACCGCCACTGCATTTCTCTTGCGGCAAAATTTGAGTTGTGATAACGCACGTCTTAACAATAAATTTCTGTAGATGATCAGGGCAGAGGTGTTGCTCTAATTACGTTAAAGAAAATGCCGTATAGCAAATTCGCTAGATGCAATATTTCGGGCAGCCTGCATAACCTATTCCAAAGCGAACCCTCCGAGCTCCCTAATTTAAAATTATGCTCAATTTCTCTTCAATGAAACCGCCACTGCGTTTCTCATACGGCAAAATTTGTGTTGTCATATCGCACGCCTTAACAATATACTTATATAAATGCTCAGGGCAGAGGTGTTGCTCGATTTACGTTAAAGGGAATACCGTATAGCAAATTGGCTAGATGCAGTATATAAGGTTGCCTGTATAACCTATTCGAAAGCGAACCCTCCAAGCTCGTAATATAAATAATACTCAATTACCCTTCAATGAAAGCGTCACTATATTTCTCCTACGGCAAAATTTGAGTTGTCATATCGCACGTCTTAACAATAAACTTGTGTAGATGCTCAGGGCAGAGGTGTTGCTCAAATTACGGTAAAGGAAATGCCGTCTAGCAAATTGGCTAGATGCAGTATGTTGGGTAGCCTGTATACACTATCTTAAAGCGAACCCTCCGAGGTCCCTAATTTAAAATTATGCTCAATTTCCCTTCAGTGAAAGGGCCACTGCGTTTCTCCTAAGGCAAAATTTGAGTTGTGTTATCGCACGTCTTAACAATAAACTAGTGTAGAAGCTCAGGGCAGAGGTGTTCTAAAAATACGTTAAAGGAAATGCCATCTAGCAAATTGGTAAGATGTAGTATGTTGGCTTGCATGCATAACCTATTCCAAAGCGAACCCTCTGAGCACCTTAATTTAAATTTATGCTGAACTTCTCTTCAATGAAAGCGCCACTACGTGTCTCTTACGGCTAAATTTGAGTTGTCATATCGCACGTCTTGACAATAAACCTTTATAGAGGCTCAAGGCAGAGGTGTTGCTCAAATTACGTTAAAGGAAATGCCGTCTAGCAAATTGGCTAGATGCAGTATTTTGGGTAGCCTGCATAACCTATTCCAAAGCGAACCGTCCGAGCTCCTTAATTTAAAATTATGCTCAATTTCTCTACGAAGAAAGCGCCACTGCGTTTCTCTTATGGCAAAATTTGAGTTGTGATATCGCACGTCTTAACAATTAACTTGTCTAGATGCTCAGGGCAGAGGTGTTGCCCAAATTACGTTCAAGGAAATGCCGTCTAGCAAATTGGCTAGATGCAGTATATTGAATAGCCCGTATAACCTATTCCAAAGCGAACCCTCCGAGCTCCTAATTTAAATTATGCTCAATTTCTCTTCAATGAAAGTCTCTTACGGAAAAATTTGAGTTGTCATATCGCACATCTTAACAATAATCTTGTGTAGATGCTCAAGGCAGAGGTGTTTCTCAAATTATCTGAAAGGAAATGCCGTCTTGCAAATTGGCTAGATCCAGTATATTGGGTAGCCTGCATAACCAATTCCAAAGCGAACTCTCCGAGCTCCGTAATTTAAAATTATGCTCAATTTCTCTACGAAGAAAGCGCCACTGCGTTTCTCTTAAGGCAAAATTGGAGTTGTGATATCGCACGTCTGTACAATAACTTGTCTAGATGCTCAGGGCAGAGGTGCTGCTCAAATTACGGTCAAGGAAATTCCGTCTAGCAAATTGGCTAGATGCAGTATATTGGGTAGCCTGATTAACCTATTCCAATGCGATACTTCCGAGCTCCGTAGTTTAAAAAGATGCTCAATTTCTCTGCAATGAAAGCGCCATTGCGTTTCTCTTACTGCAAAATTTGAGTTGGGACATCGCACGTCTTAACAATAAGCTTGTGTAGATTCTCAGGGCGGAGGTGTTCCTCAAATTATTTTAAAGGAAATACCGTCTAGCAAATTGGCTGGATGCAATATAGTACGTAGCCTGCATAACCTATTCCAAAGCGAACCCACTGAGCTCCTCAATTTAAAATTATGCTCAATTTCTCTACAATGAAAGCGCCACTGCGTTTATCTGAAGGCAAAATTTGAGTTGTGATATCGCACGTCTTAACAATTAACTTGTCTAGATGCTGATGACAGAGGTGTTGCTCAAGTTACGTTAAAGGAAATGCCGTCTAGGAAATCGGCTAGATGCAGCAAATCGGGTAGGCTGTATAACCTATACCAAAGCGAACCCTCCAAACTCCGTAATTTAAATGCATGCTCAATTTATCTTCAATGAAAGCGCCACTGCGTTTCTCTTGTGGCACAATTCGAGTTGTGATATCTTACGTCTTAAAAATAAACTTGTGCAGATGCTCAGGGCAGAGGTGTTGCTCAAATTACTTTAAAGAAAATGCCATCCAGCAAATTGGCTAGATGCAGTATATTGGGTAGCCTGTAAAACCTATTCAAAGCGAGCCCTCCGAGGTCCCTAATTTAAAGTAATGCTCAATTTCTCTTCAATGAAAGCGCCACTGCGTTTCTCTTACGACAAAATTTGAGTTGTCACATCCCACGTCTTAACAATAAACTTGTGTAGATGATCAGGCCCGAGGTGTTGCTCGAATTACTTTTAAGGAAATGCCGTCTAGCAAATCGGCTAGATGCAGTATATTGGGTTGCAGCATACCCTATACTAAACCGAACCCTCGGAGCTCCTGATTAAAAATTATGCTCAATTTCTCTTCAATGAAAGCGCCACTGCGTGTCTCTGAAAGCAAATTTTGAGTTGTGATATCGCACGTCTTAACAATTAACATGTCTAGATGCTCAGGGCAGAGGTGTTGCTCATATTACGTTAAAGGAAATGCCGTCTTGCAAATTGGTTAGATGCAGTATATTGTGTAGCCTGTATAACCTATTCCAAAGCGAACCCTCCGAGGTCCCTAATTTAAATATATCCTCAATTTCTCTTCAATGAAAGCACCACTGCGTTTCTCTTACGGCTAAACTTGAGTGTCATATCGCACGTCTTAACAATAAAGTTGTGTAGAAGCTCAAGGCAGAGGTGTTGCTCAAATTACGTTAAAGGGAATGCCGTCTATCAAATTGGCTAGATGCAGTACGTTGGGTAGCCTGCACAACCTATTACTAAGCGAACCCTCCGAGCTCCCTAATTTAATGATTATGCTCAATTTCTCTACGAAGAAAGCGCCACTGCGTTTCTCTTAAGGCAAAATTTTAGTTGTCATATCGCACGTCTTAACAATAAAGTTGTGTAGAATCTCAAGGCAGAGGTGTTGCTCAAATTACGTTAAAGGGAATGCCGTCTAGCAAATTGGCTAGATGCAGTACGTTGGGTAGCCTGCACAACCTATTACTAAGCGAACCCTCCGAGCTCCCTAATTTAATGATTATGCTCAATTTCTCTACGAAGAAAGCGCCACTGCGTTTCTCTTTAGGCAAAATTTTAGTTGTGATATCGCACGTCTTAACAATTAACTTGTCTAGATGCTCAGGGCAGAGGTGTTGCTCATATTACGTTAATGGAAATGCCGTCTAGCAAATTGGCTAGATGCTGTATGTTGGGTAGGATGCGTAACCTACTCCAAAGCGAACCCTCCGAGCTCCTCAATTTAAAATTATTCTCAATTTCTCTTCAATAAAAGCGCCACTGCGTTTCTCTTATTGCAAAATTTTAGTTGCATATCGCACGTCTTAACAATAAACTTGTGGAGATGCCCAGGGCGGAGGTGTTGCTCACATTATTTTAATGGAAATAGCGTCTAGCAAACTGGCTGGATGCAATATAGTACGTAGCCTGTTTACACTATACTAAAGTGAACCCTCCGAGCTCCTTAATTTAAAATTGTGCTCAATTTCTCTTCAATGAAAGCGCCACCCTATTGAAAATTTGCCCGATGCTGGGCATAGTGGAATCCATCATCCATCATCATGGTGGATTATGGTAGTGGGTGGCATGCTGGGTGACGGGTGGCATGGTGGGTGCTGGGTGACATGGTGGGTGATGGGTGACATGGTGGGTGACGGGTGGCACGGTGGGTGCTGGGCGGCATGGTGGTTGCTGGGCACGGCGGGTGCTGGGCGGCATGGTGGTTGCTGGGCACAGCGGGTGCTGGGCGGTACGGTGGGTGATGGGTGGCACGGTGGGCACTTGGTTGGATATCATCGTGGGCGCAGCACGTCAAAGGCAAGTTGTGTGATGAATTGAAGGAGCAGCCATTGCTATTCGGAAGCTCATGACGGGCTTTCTTTATGTGATGTTGAGTCTTGTGAAGTGTAGTCTGCATATACATGTTGCCAAGATGCGGCTATTTTCATGCCATAACGAATCAATCTGTAAAGCACCATACTATGTAGCATATCATCACACTTTATTGAAAAAGCATCACTGGACTTGTACTGTATTTACTTTTCCACTCGCTTGCCCTGGCGTTCTGCTTGTGTAAAAGAAAGCTCCAAAGGTGCTTTCGCAGGGAAGCAAGGTGGTTCTCCGGATGTGGTGTAGGTGGCATCATTGGATGGTCACTTATGTATTTCTCCAGGCAGTCTAAAAGGAGAGTGCAATAAATATATAAGTAAATTGTTTTTCCAATGATTTCTAGCAATAAGTGAATGAAGAAAATCTGCTCTAATCACTTCAAAAAAGTTTCAGATAACAAAATGCAGCAAATGTCACACACAAACATGCTACCCAGGGCGCAAGCCAGCACAGGTTTATTTGCAGTGAGAATGCATACACATGCATCACATTGTTTTGCAGATTTACATGGAATTTTTGTATGTTTTTTGCCAAAGCCACGCCTGTTCTCATCTGGAGGTTGGCTTAACTGCAAAATTTACACACATGGGAGCTGTACTGAAAGCCTTATGGGGTGGATATTTGGCTTCTGATTTTGCATAATTTGTCTGCTCTTCGACCACCCAAATTCCTGTCAAATTCGGAGAGCCACAATTTGGCTCTAATGCATGCAGGAGAGCTGCAAGGTGCAAGCTGTCTGGTTTGCCCATTCTATCATTTGTTAGCTTTACTTGTTGCCCGTGCAGTTGGTGAGGAAGTCGTAACTTTAGCATTTGCCATATAAGCATAAAAGATTTCATGTAAAAGCTGTATAATGGCTGGCTTGCAAGCTTTATTTAGCTGCAAATGATGGCAACTAATGTTTTAAAGTGAAGCTTTCTTTGCCTCTTCTCCCAACATTACGGGCGCTGCAGCTGCTATGGTCTTGTAATGTATGCCGTTGGATTTCTTGCAACAATACTAGATGGCGCTCACCTCTGCACCATCCTGACCGGCGCTGCTGCCTTAGCATTTCACCGTTAGGGTGTATTGCATGTGCTGTGCTGGTTTTAATTTCTATGCGAGAAAAATGCAGATGCTGGGCTGTGATAGTGTAAACATTAGAATCGTCCTTAGTCTGAAGAGAGCGCTTTGAGCGGGAATCTCAACAGTGTGTTGGCCATGTATGTAGAAGGAGCCCATTAACACGCGCCAGCAAGGCGTGCACTCGACGTCGAGGACACCCAGACTTGAAAGAAGTATCACACAGAACAGGAGCGTCTTCGCTATGCAGTGAAATGTAGTGCAGACTGCGAACTTATGTATACATACAATTACAATAACTAACTGAAGTATGCACAGCCTCATAATTCAATTAAAGTTTAATATTTCTGCCATGATGCGGTGCGCCATGTGAGGCAATGACAACGCTCAATTCCCTCTCAGAGATTATGAACAATGACTCGCAACAACGCCTCAAGCAAACACATCTCTCTGTGTGTTCTGTGGACTATGCAGACAAACAGAAGTGGTGCATGCAAGGTAAAGCTTAACATCAACTCGCCACTTTCGTATTGGACTAAACGCTGAAAAAATTACAAACTTGCTACTAACATCACCGTTAATTATTGTCAATCAAAGCAAACAATGTGTGCTTCGTGTACATCGATTCTCACAGTGCATGGGATCTGCCATTTTTTTTCTACTTTTCAATCTCCATATTGCTACTTTGCTAAGCTAACCTACATCTTCAATGTAAAAAAAGCCTAAAGAAGCATCTTAACGTAATACAGATCAATCTTTCATGCTCTTCTGTTTAAAAAAAAGCATATTTCTGTAGGAAATGAAATCTTCGGCAGAGTGTTGATGCGACTACAAGAGTACCTGGTACTTTGATCCATAAAACAATTGAATCTTGGCAGAAGAATGCCAGTTACAGCCACACTATACAGTCCTTTCTAATCCAGGCTGGCGTAAAGCGCTGGAATACCGCATGATGCCCAGCACCTTGCTTTTCTTGGCACCGACGAGAGGCATAAACATTTTTGGATGCTTTGCGTAGAACAAGATCAGCTATGCAGATCAGAGCGTACATGCGAATAATGTACGAGGTGCTTTCTTTGTGTAGCAGTTCTTTCCTCATTCTTATGCTTAAATAAAATGAGATCACTGAAAGTATGCCAAAAGTGCTGATAGGCCATGTCTTACAAACTTCAATAATCAGAACATCTAAAATCAAGAAAGCGGCTGACAGATGGAATAGCACACTGTGGTATTAAGGTTATAAACACTGATGAGGTGCCTCAGAAAGGCTGGCCAACGTTTCGATAGGAGCTATCTTCGTCAAAAGTGGCCTGGTCAGCCTTGGCATGTTAGTGTTAAAGGACTAGTAGGGTGACGTCACGTGCAATTGTCAGTGGCAGCTGGTTGTAAAGGGAGAGATTTTAAAGAGAATGAGCGCTGTCGTCTGACGTCTGTAAGCATGGTTCCTAAGACGAGGGCACAAGACCGTGAGAATAGAAAGGCGGCAAGAAAAGAAACGAAAGAAAAGGAGAAAAAAAGAGATGCCAAGAGGCAAAAAAAGAAAGACAAGAAAAAGAAGGGCATGGGAGCGTGTTAAGGAAGTGAGGGGTTAGGGAGCATTCAGGAGTGTCATTGGTGGCATGTTTCTGCCGTTTTAGAAGAACTGGTGAGGCGGTCAGTGTGCAAGTAACAAAAAAGTCCCCAAAAGACATCAGTTGAAAGAATGACTTGAGTAGTGTAGCAGCAACGCGTCGGGTAATGTTGAAAAAATTAAGATGGCGACACGGAGTCTGGGATGCAATGCATGTGGTAGCTGGCAGGCAGAGGCATGGTGTTTTAGGGATGTCAGCCTCAGTAGCTCAACACAGGTGTCGTCACAGTGGTATGTAGAGCTGGTGATACCCTGTGTGACTGATGCGCAGAAAAAGGTATCCTGGCATCCGGGATTTTGGATTGTGGTGGTGAGGGTGTTAAAAAAATATGATAGAAAACAGACAAAAGGGGGGAACTGAAAGTGGAATATATTATAGGAGGGTTACATGAGCAAAAGCAGGCGGAGGCTGGTGTACATGGGAAAAAGGGTCATACAGTTGATATAAACATTAAAACATGAAAGAATATATTAAATTGAGTAGTAAGCAGGTAAAAATTAGAAACGGTGGAATAGGTGAGGTTAAGAATTAAGTTTAGCTGGTGGCACAATGTGTTTTGTGCCTTGGTTGATGACATGAGGCTTTCCGATTTAAGTTACAGCTTTAAAGTTTTTAAAGATTCTGAGTTGCTATGTGTTAAATTGATTTCCATTGGATGTAGGCATTTTAACTTGTGTATGAGGTATGATTCCATATATTTCCTCTGGCGAGGTGAGCGGAAATTCGTAGTCTATAGAGCCTTGCTTTGTCACATATGACATGTTCATTGAAGTGGCTGGCTACTGCTTTAGATAAATTGTTTTGTATCTCCGCGATGACCGTTCAGTCTTTTATGAATTTTTTGTCCTGTCTCACCTATGTATTATTTGCTACAAGTGACACATTCTAGACAGTAGACTACATTGCTTGATGTGCAGATGAAACTCGGAGTTACCTTGTTTGAGTAATTTGATGCTGTACTTATTACTGTAGTAGTAGATTAAATATGTTTGCATGTAGAGCACCCGGGCGGCCACAGGGACTGGTTCCTAACTTCGTTGTTGTTTTTAGTTTGGCACGTACAAGAATATCCTTAATATTATAGTGTTGCATCTCAAGACTACTCTGGGCAGGGCGGGGAAAATCTTGTTTCTAGTTGCTGGGGAGAATTGGGTAGTATTTATTGAGGATGTTGTTCATGTTTGGGAGTGTGTTTGAGAATTTAGTAGTAAGAAGAGGCGCTGTTCTTGTGATCCTAGGGTGGGGCTTGAGCACCTCGGCTCAGTCAAGTTTGGTTGCATCGGTGCAGGCTTTCTGAAGGGCACTCTTTGGGTGGTTCCCATTTGATAGGGTTTCTTTAAGGTGATCAAGTCTATCTATGTAGTCTTGGTTTTCAACACACATGTGACGTAGCCATGTGCTTGGCCTTTAAAGATGCCTTCTTTGCAAAGTGGCTTGATGGTGGTTTGTATATTCTAGGTACTGTTTGTCAAAAGGTTTCCATACAGCATTGTCATTAGTGTCCCAGTGTCAATGTATATTGTTGTGTCCAGAAAGTTTATGCGCTCCATTGAAGATTTTGATGTGAATTTTATTGTTGGGTGAAAAGAATTTAGAAATCCTACATATTTATCTAAGCTGTCTTGACCATGTCACCATATTATGAATATGTCGTCTATGTATCGTAGGTATGTGTGGGGCCTGTCAGTGCAGCACAATAGGAAGTCTGTAGAATCCCCATAAATATGTTCACATAAATATGTTTTCCCATGTACATCTGCTTCCGCCCGCTTTTGCTCATGCCACCCTCTTATTTGTTATTCCAGTTTCAGTTCACCCCCCGTATTTGTCTGTTCTTTGTTAATTTTTTTCGAAACACCCTCACCAACATATTCCGAAGTCCAAGGCGCCAGGATACCTTCTTCGGTGCCACAGCCACACAGGGTATCGCCACTTCTGCATACCGCTGTGACGACACCTACGTTGAGCTACTGGGACTAACGTCCCTAGTAAGACCTTGCCACTGCCTTCCAGCTACCCTATGCACTGCATTCCGGACTCCTTACTACCACCTTAACTCCTTCTAAATTATCCGACGCATTGCTGCTATGCTACTCAAGTCATTCTTTCAACTAATGTCTTTACGGGTTGTTTTTGTTACTCGAGCATTGACCGCCTCACCGGCTCCTTTAAAGCCATAAGAACATGCTGCCAAAGACACCCCTGAATGCTCCCTACCCTCTTGCTTCCCCAACACCTTCCTTTGCCCTTCTCTTTCTTGTTCTTTCTTTTCCTCTTGGTGTCTCTTTTTTTTCTCCTTTTCTCCCCGCCTTCCCACTCCCACTATTGTTCCTACGTCTTAGGAATCATGCTTACAGACATCAGGTGACCGCGCTCATTCTCCTTCAAGTCTCTCCCTTTACAACCAGCCACTCCCGACAACGGCATGTGACGTCACTTTACTAACAATTTAAAACTAACATGCCGAGGATGACGACGCAGCCTTTGAGAAGATAGGTCCTCCTAACGAAACGTTGGCCACCCTTTCTGAGGCACTTTATCCCTGTTTATAACTTTTACATCCCAATAATCAGAATAGTGTTTTGAAATTGCATGGCTGTGAACGCTTCAGATTGTAAAGCAGCACATCAGGTGACCACAGTCAACACTTTGGAAGGCAGTGGTTTAAAAAGCTTCTTTTAGACCATACAATTTGCCAAGCTGTGTCGGAACCCAATTTTCTTGAGAAGCATTATTTCAAAAAAGTGAAATGAAAGCTGCAGCGTGAAAAGCTACAATAACGCATGCCAAGTCTACATTAGAAATTTCAAAGACAAAAATTTCAAAGACAATAAGGTGCTTAAATGTTCACTTCTGTTAAGACAATGAGCAGCAGGTGAATGCAAGCTATCAAGGTCCTGTCAAAATTAACCGCTCGTGTAGCCACCCGACTTCCTTGATTGTTTTTAATTGAAACTGATTATGGGGTAAACTTTGTGGGCGGTTTTCGCCGGAAACCCATATCCCGAAATTATCTTGTGCTGCTTTTCATACCGACAGAGACATTTAAATTGTGTGTCGAGACACAGTGCATATACAGCAGAAGAAAAAGATATCATAGGCACTTGCCTCATTCTTGCTTTGGCATTTTCTGTCGCTCTGTATACATCATGTAATGCTAACTTATTCAGGTAACTTTTAGATATGCAGTTATGTTTCTTAAATGAGGTGACTGTTGACTTACTCTTCAAAGCAGCGACTTTCTCCGGTGTTGCCGGAAGCTTCCCAGATGCGCGGCACATTGTCCGGCAGGCCTGTCCAGTCAGGCTGCTTTCACCTGCTTGCACTGGTGTCCACAGGTGCCATGCCAGCTCTAATGGGCACTTTCCGTCGGAAGCAGACTTGATTATGCAATGCCACTTGTTGAGTGGCATCACAAATCCCACACCAATCTGTACCTGCAATAGATATGAAGTGTTTTTTTCCTGAGCAGTATTCTTAACACTAAAACACACTTGTATAAAACAATATGATATAGGTTAATTAGGTCCGTCAATTTCTGATGCAACTCTATACTTGCAATTTCTGCCCCTGGAACAAGTTTTAAAAAACCTGGGGTTAAACCCAACCTCACCAAGAAATTCATTTTTGTGTAAAGGATTAAACTAATAAAATTTTCCGATTTTAAGGGCAGCAAACACTCATATTTCGTACAGTCTAACCTGTAGTATGTAGTATGTGAAACGTATTCCACAGCGACGCCTCATAGTTCTGTGATTTAAAATTCAGAACATTTTCTCTTCAAAGGCAGTGCCACTGCGTTTCTCTCAAGACAACCTTTCAGGTGTCATGTCGCACGTCTTAATCAATAACCTTCCTTTGTTCATCAAGGCGGAAGTTTTCCTCTAATATCGTTAAAGAAAATCCGGGCCAGCAAATTGGTTAGATGCAATATATTATGTAGCATGTGTAACCTATTCCACAGCGACGCCTCATAGCTCTGTGATTGAAAATTCAGAACATTTTCTCTTCAAAGGAAGCGCCACTGCGTTTCTCTCAAGACAACCTTTCAGGTGTCACGTCACACGTCTTAATCAATAACCTTCCTTTGTTCATAAAGGCAGAAGTTTTTCTCTAATATCGTTAAAGAAAATCCGGGCTAGCAATTTCGTTAAATGCAATAGATCATGTAGTATGTGAAACGTATTACACAGCGACGCGTCATAGCTGCGTGATTTAGAATTGTGAACATTTTTCCTTCAAAGGAAGCGAAACTGCGTTTCTCTCAAGACAACCTTTCAGGTGTCATGTAGCACGTCTTAATCAATAACTTTGTTCATCAAGGTAGAAGTTTTCCTCGAATACCGTTAAAGAAAATCCGGGTCAGCAAACTGGTTAGATGCAATATATTAGGTAGCATGTGTAACGTATTCCTTAGCGATGCCTCATAGCTGCGTGATTTAAAATTCAGAACATTTTCTCTTCAAAGGAAGCGCCACCACGATTCTCTCAAGACAACGTTTCAGGTGTCATGTCACACGTCTTAATCAATAACCTTCCTTTGTTCATCAAGGCGGAAGTTTTCCTCTAATACCGGTAAAGAAAATCCGGGTCAGTGAACCGGTTAGATGCAATATATTATGTATCATGTGTAAGGTATTCCACAGCGACGTCTCATAGCTGCGTGATTTAAAATTCAGAACAATTTCTCTTCAAAGGAAGCGCCATTGCGTTTATCTCAAGACAACCTTTCAGGTGTCATGTCGCACGTCTGAATCAATCACCTTCCTTTGTTCTTCAAGGTGGACGTTTTTCTCCAATATCGTTAAAGAAACTTCGGGGCAGCAAATTGGTTAAATGCAATATATTATGTAGCATGTGTAACCTATTCCACAGCGACGCCTCATAGCTCTGTGATTGAAAATTCAGAACATTTTCTCTTCAAAGGAAGCGCCACTGCGTTTCTCTCAAGACAACCTTTCAGGTGTCACGTCACACGTCTTAATCAATAACCTTCCTTTGTTCATAAAGGCGGAAGTTTTTCTCTAATATCGTTAAAGAAAATCCGGGCTAGCAATTTCGTTAAATGCAATAGGTCATGTAGTATGTGAAACGTATTACACAGCGACGCGTCATAGCTGCGTGATTAAGAATTGTGAACATTTTTCCTTCAAAGGAAGCGAAACTGCGTTTCTCTCAAGACAACCTTTCAGGTGTCATGTCGCACGTCTTAATCAATAACTTTGTTCATCAAGGCGGAAGTTTTCCTCTAATATCGCGAAAGAAAATCCGGGCCAGCAAATTCGTTAAATGCACTATATCATATAGTATGTGAAACGTATACCACAGCGACGCCTCATACCTGCGTGATTTAAAATTCAGAACATATCCTCCTTAAAGGAAGTGCCACTGCGTTTCTCACAAGACAACCATTCATGTGTCATGTCGCACGTCTTAATCAATAACCTTCCTTTGCTCATCAAGGCGAAAGTTTTCCTCTAATATCGTTAAAGAAACTTCGGAGCAGCAAATTGGTTAGATGAAATATATTATGTTGCAAGTGTAACGTATTCCACAGCGACGCCTCAAAGCTGCGAGATTAAGAATTCTGAACATTTTCTCTTCAAAGGAAGCGCCACTGCGTTTCCCTCAAGACAACCTTTCAGGTGTCATGTCGCAGGTACTAATCAATAACCTTCCTTTGTTCTTAAAGGCGGACGTTTTCCTCTAATATCGCGAAAGAAAATCCGGGCTAGCAAATTCGTTAAATGCACTATATCATGCAGTATGCGAAACGTATACCACAGCGACGCCTAATAGCTGCGTGATTTAAAATTCAGAACATTTGCTCCTTAAAGGAAGCGCCACTGCGTTTCTCTCAAGACAACCTTTCAGGTGTCAAGTCGCACGTCTTAATCAATAACCTTCCTTTGTTCATCAAGGCGAAAGTTTTCCTCTAATACCGGTAAAGAAAATCCGGGTCAGTGAACCGATTAGATGCAATATATTATGTATCATGTGTAAGGTATTCCACAGCTACGCCTCATAGCTGCGTGATTTAAAATTCAGAACCATTTCTCTTCAAAGGAAGCGCCATTGCGTTTATCTCAAGACAACCTTTCAGGTGTCATGGCGCACGTCGGAATCAATCACCTTCTTTGTTCTTCAAGGTGGACGTTTTTCTCCAATATCGTTAAAGAAACTTCAGGGCAGCAAATTGGTTAGATGCAAAATATTATGTTGAATGTGTAACGTATTCCACAGCGACGCCTCATAGCTGGGTGATTTAAAATTCAGAACATTTTCTCTTCAAAGGAAGCGCCATTGCGTTTATCTCAAGACAACCTTTCAGGTGTCGTGTCGCACGTCTTAATCAATAACCTTCCTTTGTTCATCAAGGCGGAAGATTTCCTTTATTATCGCGAAAGAGAATCCGGGCCAGCCAATTCGTTAAATGCAATATTTCATGTAGTATGTGAAACGTAGTAAACAGCGCCGCCTCATAGCTGCGTGATTTAAAATTCTGAACATTTTCTCTTCAAAGGAAGCGCCACTGCGTTTCCCTCAAGACAACCTTTCAGGTGTCATGTCGCAGGTACTAATCAATAACCTTCCTTTGTTCTTAAAGGCGGACGTTTTCCTCTAATATCGCGAAAGCAAATACGGGCTAGCAAATTCGTTAAATGCACTATATCATGCAGTATGCGAAACGTATACCACAGCGACGCCTCAAAGCTGCGTGACCAAAAATTCTGAACATTTTCTCTTCAAAGGAAGCGCCACTGCGTTTCTCTCAAGACAACCTTTCAGGTGTCATGTCGCACGTCTTAATCAATAACCTTCCTTTGTTCATCAAGGCGAAAGTTTTCCTCTAATATCGTTAAAGAAAATCCGGGACAGTAAATTGGTTAGATGAAATATATTATGTTGCAAGTGTAACATATTCCACAGCGACGCCTCATAGCTGCGTGATTAAAAATTCTGAAGATTTTCTCTTCAAAGGAAGCGCCACTGCGTTTCCCTCAAGACAACCTTTCAGGTGTCATGTCGCAGGTACTAATCAATAACCTTCCTTTGTTCATCAAGGCGGAAGTTTTCCTCTAATATCTTTAAAGAAAGCCCGGGCCCGCAAATTGGTTAGATGCATTATATTAGGTAGCATGTGTAACGTATTCCATAGCGACGCCTCATAATTCTGTGATTTAAAACTCAGAACATTTTCTCTTCAAAGGAAGCGCCACTGCGTTTCTCTCAAGACAACCTTTCAGGTGTCATGTCGCACGTCTTAATCAATAACCTTCCTTTGTTCTTCAAGGAGGACAGTTTCCTCTAATATCTTTAAAAAAACTTCGGAGCAGCAAATTGGTTAGATGAAATATATCATGTTGCAAGTGTAACGTATTCCACAGCGACGCCTCATACCTGCGTGATTAAAAATTCTGAACATTTTCTCTCCAAAGGAAGCGCCACTGCGTTTCTCTCAAGACAACCTTTCAGGTGTCATGTCGCACGTCTTAATCAATAACCTTCCTTTGTTCTTCAAGGCGGACGTTTTCCTCTAATATCGCGAAAGAAAATCCGGGCTAGCAAATTCCTTAAATGCACTATATCATGCAGTATGTGAAACGTATACCACAGCGACGCCTCATAGCTGCGTGATTTAAAATTCAGAACATTTTCTCCTTAAAGGAAGCGCCACTGCGTTTCTCTCAAGACAACCTTTCAGGTGTCATGTCGCACGTCTTAATCAATAACCTTCCTTTGTTCATCAAGGCGAAAGTTTTCCTCTAATATCGTTAAAGAAAATCCGGGACAGTAAATTGGTTAGATGAAATATATTATGTTTCAAGTGTAACATATTCCACAGCGACGCCTCATAGCTGCGTGATTAAAAATTCTGAACATTTTCTCTTCAAAGGAAGCGCCACTGCGTTTCCCTCAAGACAACGTTTCAGGTGTCATGTCGCACGTCTTAATCAATAACCTTCCTTTGTTCTTCAAGGCGGACGTTTTCCTCTAATATCGTTAAAGAAAATCCGGGCCAGCAAATTCGTTAAATGCAATATTTCGTGTAGTATGTGAAACGTATTCCACAGCGACGCCTCATAGTTCTGTGATTTAAAATTCAGAACATTTTCTCTTCAAAGGCAGTGCCACTGCGTTTCTCTCAATACAACCTTTCAGGTGTCACGTCGCACGTCTTAATCAATAACCTTCCTTTGTTCATCAAGGCGGACGTTTTCCTCTAATATCGTTAAAGAAAATCCGGCTCAGCAAACTGGTTAGATGCAATGTAATATGTAGCATGTGTAACGTATTCCATAGCGACGCCTCATAGCTGCGTGATTAAAAATTTAGAATATTTTCTCTTCAAAGGAAGCGCCATTGCGTTTCTCTCAAGAAAACCTTTCAGGTGTCATGTCGCTCGTCTTAATCAATAACCTTCTTTTGTTCATCAAGGCGGAAGTTTTCCTCTAATATCGCGAAAGAAAATCCGGACCAGCAAATTCGTTAAATGCACTATATCATATAGTATGTGAAACGTATACCACAGCGACGCCTCATACCTGCGTGATTTAAAATTCAGAACATTTCCTCCTTAAAGGAAGCGCCACTGCGTTTCTCACAAGACAACCATTCCTGTGTCATGTCGCACGTCTTAATCAATAACCTTCCTTTGCTCATCAAGGCGAAAGTTTCCCTGTAATATCGTTAAAGAAAATCCGGGCCAGCAAATTCGTTAAATGCAATATTTCGTGTAGTATGTGAAACGTATACCACAGGGACGCCTCATAGCTGCGTGATTAAAAATTCAGAACATTTTCTCTTCAAAGGAAGCGCCACTGCGTTTCTCTCAAGACAACGTTTCAGGTGTCAGGTCGCACGTCTTAATCAATAACCTTCCTTTGTTCATCAAGGCGGAAGTTTTCCTCTAATATCTTTAAAGTAAACCCGGGCCAGCAAATTGGTTAGATGCAATATATTAGGTAGCATGTGTAAGGTATTCCAGAGCGACGCCTCATAGCTGCGTGATTTAAAATTCAGAACAATTTCTCTTCAAATGAAGCGCCATTGCGTTTCTCTCAAGACAACCTTTCAGGTGTCATGTCGCAGGTACTAATCAATAACCTTCCTTTGTTCTTAAAGGCGGACGTTTTCCTCTAATATCGCGAAAGAAAATCCGGGCTAGCAAATTCGTTAAATGCACTATATCATGCAGTATGCGAAACGTATACCACAGCGACGCCTCATAGTTGCGTGATTTAAAATTCAGAACATTTTCTCCTTAAAGGAAGCGCCACTGCGTTTCTCTCAAGACAACCTTTCAGGTGTCAAGTCGCACGTCTTAATCAATAACCTTCCTTTGTTCATCAAGGCGAAAGCTTTCCTCTAATACCGTTCAAGAAAATCCGGGTCAGTGAACCGGTTAGATGCAATATATTATGTATCATGTGTAAGGTATTCCACAGCGACGCCTCATAGCTGCGTGCTTTAAAATTCAGAACAATATCTCTTCAAAGGAAGCGCCATTGCGTTTATCTCAAGACAACCTTTCAGGTGTCATGTCGCACATCTTAATCAATCACCTTCCTTTGTTCTTCAAGGTGGACGTTTTTCTCCAATATCGTTAAAGAAACTTCGGGGCAGCAAATTGGTTAGATGCAATATATTAGGTAGCATGTGTAACGTATTCCATAGCGACGCCTCATAGTTCTATGATTTAAAATTCAGAACATTTTCTCTTCAAAGGAAGCGCAACTGCGTTTCTCTCAAGACAAGCTTTCAGGTGTCATGTGGCACGTCTTAATCAATAACCTTCCTTTGATCTTCAAGGTGGCCGTTTTTCTCCAATATCGTTAAAGAAACTGCGGGGCAACAAATTGGTTAGATGGGAAATATTATGTTGCATGTGTAACGTATTCCACAGCGACGCCTCATAGCTGCGTGATTTAAAATTCAGAACATTTTCTCTTCAAAGGAAGCGCCATTGCGTTTATCTCAAGACAACGTTTCAGGTGTCATGTCGCACGTCTTAATCAATAACCTTCCTTTGTTCATGAAGGCGGAAGTTTTCCTCTAATATCTTTAATGTAAACCCGGGCCAGCAAATTGGTTAGATGCAACATATTATGTATCATGTGTAAGGTATTCCACAGCGACGCCTCATAGCTGCGTAATTTAAAATTCAGAACAATTTCTCTTCAAATGAAGCGCCATTGCGTTTATCTCAAGACAACCTTTCAGGTGTCATGTCGCACGTCTTAATCAATCACCTTCCTTTGTTCTTCAAGGTGGACGTTTTTCTCCAATATCGTTAAAGAAACTTCGGGGCAGCAAATTGGTTAGATGCAATATATTAGGTTGCATGTGTAACGTATTCCATAGCGACGCCTCATAGTTCTGTGATTTAAAATTCAGAACATTTTCTCTTCAAAGGAAGCGCCACTGCGTTTCTCTCAAGACAACCTTTCAGGTGTCATGTCACACGTCTTAATCGATAACCTTCCTTTGTTCTTCAAGGTGGACGTTTTTCACCAATATCGTTAAAGAAACTTCGAGGCAGCAAATTGGTTAGATGCAAAATATTATGTTTCATGTCTAACGTATTCCACAGCGACGCCTCATAGCTGCGTGATTTAAAATTCTGAACATTTTCTCTTCAAAGGAAGCGAAACTGCGTTTCTCTCAAGACAACCTTTCAGGTGTCAAGTCGCACGTCTTAATCAATAACCTTCCTTTGTTCATCAAGGCGGAAGTTTTGCTCTAATACCGTTAAAGAAAATCCGGGTCAGTGAAGCGGTTAGATGCAATGTATTATGTATCATGTGTAAGGTATTCCACAGCGACGCCTCATAGCTGCGTGATTTAAAATTCAGAACAATTTCTCTTCAAAGGAAGCGCCATTGCGTTTCTCTCAAGACAACCTTTCAGGTGTCATGTCGCACGTCTTAATCAATAACGTTCTTTTGTTCATCAAGGCGGAAGTTTTCCTCTAATATCTTTAAAGTAAACCCGGGCCAGCAAATTGGTTAGATGCAATATATTAGGTAGCATGTGTAAGGTATTCCACAGCGACGCCTCATAGCTGCGTGATTTAAAATTCAGAAACATTTCTCTTCAAAGGAAGCGCCATTGCGTTTCTCTCAAGACAACCTTTCAGGTGTCATGTCGCAGGTACTAATCAATAACCTTCCTTTGTTCTTAAAGGCGGACGTTTTCCTCTAATATCGCGAAAGAAAATCCGGGCTAGAAAATTCGTTAAATGCACTATATCATGCTGTATGCGAAACGTATACCACAGCGACGCCTCATAGTTGCGTGATTTAAAATTCAGAACATTTTCTCCTTAAAGGAAGCGCCACTGCGTTTCTCTCAAGACAACCTTTCAGGTGTCAAGTCGCACGTCTTAATCAATAACCTTCCTTTGATCTTGAAGGTGGCCGTTTTTCTCTAATATCTTTAAAGTAAACCCGGGCCAGCAAATTGGTTAGATGCAATATATTATGTATCATGTGTAAGTTATTCCACAGCGACGCCTCATAGCTGCGTGATTTAAAATTCAGAACAATTTCTCTTCAAAGGAAGCGCCATTGCGTTTATCTCAAGACAACCTTTCAGGTGTTATGTCGCACGTCTTAATCAATCACCTTCCATTGTTCTTCAAGGTGGACGTTTTTCTGTAATATCGTTAAAGAAACTTCGGGGCAGCAAATTGGTTAGATGCAATATATTATGTAGCATGTGTAACGTATTCCATTATGACGCCTCATAGTTCTGTGATTTAAAATTCAGAACATTTTCTCTTCAAAGGAAGCGCCACTGCGTTTCTCTCAAGACAACCTTTCAGGTGTCATGTCACACGTCTTAATCAATAACCTGCCTTTGTTCTTCAAGGTGGACGTTTTTCTCCAATATCGTTAAAGAAACTTCGGGGCAGCAAATTGGTTAGATGCAAAATATTATGTTGCATGTGTAACGTATTCCACAGCGACGCCTCATAGCTGCGTGATTTAAAATTCAGAACATTTTCTCTTCAAAGAAAGCGCCATTGCGTTTATCTCAAGACAACCTTTCAGGTGTCGTGTCGCACGTCTTAATCAATAACCTTCCTTTGTTCATCAAGGCGGAAGTTTTCCTCTAATATCTTTAAAGTAAACCCGGGCCCGCAAATTGGTTAGATGCAATATATTAGGTAGCATGTGTAACGTATTCCATAGCGACGCCTCATAGTTCTGTGATTTAAAATTCAGAACATTTTCTCTTCAAAGGAAGCGCCACTGCGTTTCTCTCAAGACAACCTTTCAGGTGTCATGTCGCACGTCTTAATCAATAACCTTCCTTTGTTCATCAAGGCGGAAGTTTTCCTCTAATATCGCGAAAGAAAATCCGGGCTAGCTCGTTAAATGCACTATATCATGCAGTATGCAAAACGTATACCACAGCGACGCCTCATAGTTGCGTGATTTAAAATTCAGAACATTTTCTCCTTAAAGAAAGCGCCACTGCGTTTCTCTCAAGACAACCTTTCAGGTGTCAAATCGCACGTCTTAATCAATAACCTTCCTTTGTTCATCAAGGCGGAAGTTTTCCTCTAATACCGTTAAAGAAAATCCGGGTCAGTGAAACGGTTAGATGCAATGTATTATGTATCATGTGTAAGGTATTCCACAGCGACGCCTCATAGCTGCGTGATTTAAAATTCAGAACAATTTCTCTTCAAAGGAAGCGCCATTGCGTTTCTCTCAAGACAACCTTTCAGGTGTCATGTCGCACGTCTTAATCAATAACGTTCTTTTGTTCATCAAGGCGGAAGTTTTCCTTTAATATCTTTAAAGTAAACCCGGGCCAGCATATTGGTTAGATGAAATATATTATGTTGCAAGTGTAACGTATTCCACAGCGACGCCTCATAGCTGCGTGATTAAAAATTCTGAACATTTTCTCTTCAAAGGAAGCGCCACTGCGTTTCCCTCAAGACAACGTTTCAGGTGTCATGTCGCACGTCTTAATCAATAACCTTCCTTTGTTCTTCAAGGCGGACGTTTTCCTCTAATATCGCGAAAGAAAATCCGGGCTAGCAAATCCGTTAAATGCACTATATCATGCAGTATGTGAAACGTATACCACAGCGACGCCTCCTAGCTGCGTGATTTAAAATTCAGAACATTTTCTCCTTAAAGGAAGCGCCACTGCGTTTCTCTCAAGACAACCTTTCAGGTGTCATGTCGCACGTCTTAATCAATAACCTTCCTTTGTTCATCAAGGCGAAAGTTTTCCTCTAATATCGTTAAAGAAAATCCGGACCAGTAAATTGGTTAGATGAAATATATTATGTTGCAAGTGTAACGTATTCCACAGCGACGCCTCATAGCTGGGTGATTAAAAATTCTGAACATTTTCTCTTCAAAGGAAGCGCCACTGCGTTTCCCTCAAGACAACGTTTCAGGTGTCATGTCGCACGTCTTAATCAATAACCTTCCTTTCTTCATCAAGGCGGAGGTTTTCCTCTAATATCTTTAAAGTAAACCCGGGCCAGCAAATTGGTTAGATGCAATATATTAGGTAGCATGTGTAAGGTATTCCACAGCGACGCCTCATATCTGCGTGATTTAAAATTCAGAAATATTTCTCTTCAAAGGAAGCCCCATTGCGTTTCTCTCAAGACAACCTTTCAGGTGTCATGTCGCAGGTGCTAATCAATAACCTTCCTTTTTTCTTAAAGGCGGACGTTTTCCTCTAATATCGCGAAAGAAAATCCGGGCTAGCTAATTCGTTAAATGCACTATATCATGCAGTATGCGAAACGTATACCACAGCGACGCCTCATAGTTGCGTGATTTAAAATTCAGAACATTTTCTCCTTAAAGAAAGCGCCACTGCGTTTCTCTCAAGACAACCTTTCAGGTGTCAAATCGCACGTCTTAATCAATAACCTTCCTTTGTTCATCAAGGCGGAAGTTTTCCTCTAATACCGTTAAAGAAAATCCGGGTCAGTGAACCGGTTAGATGCAATGTATTATGTATCATGTGTAAGGTATTCCACAGCGACGCCTCATAGCTGCGTGATTTAAAATTCAGAACAATTTCTCTTCAAAGGAAGCGCCATTGCGTTTCTCTCAAGACAACCTTTCAGGTGTCATGTCGCACGTCTTAATCAATAACGTTCTTTTGTTCATCAAGGCGGAAGTTTTCCTCTAATATCGTTAAAGAAAATCCGGACCAGTAAATTGGTTAGATGAAATATATTATGTTGCAAGTGTAACGTATTCCACAGCGACGCCTCATAGCTGCGTGATTAAAAATTCTGAACATTTTCTCTTCAAAGGAAGCGCCACTGCGTTTCCCTCAAGACAATGTTTCAGGTGTCATGTCGCACGTCTTAATCAATAACCTTCCTTTCTTCATGAAGGCGGAAGTTTTCCTCTAATATCTTTAAAGTAAACCCGGGCCAGCAAATTGGTTAGATGCAATATATTAGGTAGCATGTGTAAGGTATTCCACAGCGACGCCTCATAGCTGCGTGATTTAAAATTCAGAAATATTTCTCTTCAAAGGAAGCGCCATTGCGTTTCTCTCAAGAGAACCTTTCAGGTGTCATGTCGCAGGTACTAATCAATAAGCTCCCTTTTTTCTTAAAGGCGGACGTTTTCCTCTAATATCGCGAAAGAAAATCCGGGCTAGCTAATTCGTTAAATGCACTATATCATGCAGTATGCGAAACGTATACCACAGCGACGCCTCATAGTTGCGTGATTTAAAATTCAGAACATTTTCTCCTTAAAGAAAGCGCCACTGCGTTTCTCTCAAGACAACCTTTCAGGTGTCAAGTCGCACGTCTTAATCAATAACCTTCCTTTGTTTATCAAGGCGAAAGTTTTCCTCTAATACCGTTAAAGAAAATCCGGGTCAGTGAACCGGTTAGATGCAATATATTATGTATCATGTGTAAGGTATTCCACAGCGACGCCTCATAGCTGCGTGATTTAAAATTCAGAACAATTTCTCTTCAAAGGAAGCGCCATTGCGTTTGTCTCTAGACAACCTTTCAGGTGTCATGTCGCACGTCTTAATCAATAACCTTCCTTTGTTCTTCAAGGTGGACGTTTTTCTCCAATATCGTTAAAGAAACTTCGGGGCAGCAAATTGGTTAGATGCAAAATATTATGTTGCATGTGTAACGTATTCTACAGCGACGCCTCATAGCTGCGTGATTTAAAATTCAGAACATTTTCTCTTCAAACGAAGCGCCATCGCGTTTATCGCAAGACAACGTTTCAGGTGTCGTGTCGCACGTCTTAATCAATAACCTTCCTTTGTTCATCAAGGCGGAAGATTTCCTTTATTATCGCGAAAGAAAATCCGGGCCAGGCAATTCGTTAAATGCACTATATCATGCAGTATGTGAAACGTATGCCACAGCGACGCCTCATAGCTGCGTGATTTGAAATTCTGAACATTTTCTCTTCAAAGGAAGCGCCCCTGCGTTTCCCTCAAGACAACGTTTCAGGTGTCATGTCGCACGTCTTAATCAATAACCTTCCTTTGTTCATCAAGGCGGAAGTTTTCCTCTAATATCTTTAAAGTAAACCCGGGCCCGCAAATTGGTTAGATGAAATATATTATGTTGCAAGTGTAACGTATTCCACAGCAACGCCTCATAGCTGCGTGAATAAAAATTCTGAACATTTTCTCTTCAAAAGAAGCGCCACTGCGTTTCTCTCAAGACAACCTTTCAGGTGTCATGTCGCACTTCTTAATCAATAACCTTCCTTTGTTCTTCAAGGCGGACGTTTTCCTCTAATATCGCGAAAGAAAATCCGGGCTAGCAAATTCGTTAAATGCACTAAATCATGCAGTGTGTGAAACGTATACCACAGCGACGCCTCATAGCTGCGTGATTTAAAATTCAGAACATTTGCTCCTTAAAGGAAGCGCCACTGCGTTTCTCTAAAGACAACCTTTCAGGTGTCAAGTCGCACGTCTTAATCAATAACCTTCCTTTGTTCATCAAGGCGGAAGTTTTCCTCTAATACCGTTAAAGAAAATCCGGGTCAGTGAACCGGTTAGATGCAATATATTATGTATCATGTGTAAGGTATTCCACAGCGACGCCTCATAGCTGCGTGATTAAAAATTCTGAACATTTTCTCTTCAAAGGAAGCGCCACTGCGTTTCCCCCAAGACAACGTTTCAGGTGTCATGTCGCACGTCTTAATGAATAACCTTAGTTTGTTCATCAAGGCGGAAGTTTTCCTCTAATATCTTTAAAGTAAACCCGGGCCCGCAAATTGGTTAGATGCAATATATTAGGTAGCATGTGTAACGTACTCCATAGCGACGCCTCGTAGCAGCGTGATTAAAAATTCTGAACATTTTCTCTTGAAAGGAAGGGAAACTACGTTTCTCTCAAGACAACCATTCAGGTGTTATGTCGCACTACCTAATCAATAACCTTCCTTTGTTCATGAAGGCGGAAGTTTTCCTCTAATATCTTTAAAGTAAACCCGGGACAGCAAATTGGTTAGATGCAATATATTAGGTAGCATGTGTGACGTATTCCATAGCGACGCCTCACAGTTCTGTGATTTAAAATTCAGAACATTTTGTCTTGAAAGGATGCGCCACTGCGTTTCTCACAAGACAACCTTTCAGGTGTCATGTCGCACGTCTTAATCAATAACGTTCTTTTGTTCATCAAGGCGGAAGTTTTCCTCTAATATCTTAAAAGTAAACCCGGGCTAGCAAATTGGTTAGATGTAATATATTATGTTGCAAGTGTAACGTATTCCACAGCGACGCCTCATAGTTGCGTGATTAAAAATTCTGAACATTTTCTCTTCAAATGAAGCGCCACTGCGTTTCCCTCAAGTAACGTTTCAGGTGTCATGTCGCACGTCTTAATCAATAACCTTCCTTTGTTCTTCAAGGCGGACGTTTTCCTCTAATATCGCGAAAGAAAATCCGGGCTAGCAAATCCGTTAAATGCACTATATCATGCAGTATGTGAAACGTATACCACAGCGACGCCTCCTAGCTGCGTGATTTAAAATTCAGAACATTTTCTCCTTAAAGGAAGCGCCATTGCGTTTCTCTCAAGACAACCTTTCAGGTGTCATGTCGCACGTCTTAATCAATAACCTTCCTTTGTCATCAAGGCGAAAGTTTTCCTCTAATATCGTTAAAGAAAATCCGGACCAGTAAATTGGTTAGATGAAATATATTATGTTGCAAGTGTAACGTATTCCACAGCGACGCCTCATAGCTGCGTGATTAAAAATTCTGAACATTTTCTCTTCAAAGGAAGCGCCACTGCGTTTCCCCCAAGACAACGTTTCAGTTGTCATGTCGCACGTCTTAATGAATAACCTTAGTTTGTTCATCAAGGCGGAAGTTTTCCTCTAATATCTTTAAAGTAAACCCGGGCCCGCAAATTGGTTAGATGCAATATATTAGGTAGCATGTGTAACGTATTCCATAGCGACGCCTCATAGTTCTGTGATTTAAAATTCAGAACATTTTCTCTTCAAAGGAAGCGCCACTGCGTTTCTCTCAAGACAACCTTTCAGGTGTCATGTCACACGTCTTAATCAATAACCTGCCTTTGTTCTTCAAGGTGGACGTTTTTCTCCAATATCGTTAAAGAAACTTCGGGGCAGCAAATTGGTTAGATGCAAAATATTATGTTGCATGTGTAACGTATTCCACAGCGACGCCTCATAGCTGCGTGATTTAAAATTCAGAACATTTTCTCTTCAAAGAAAGCGCCATTGCGTTTATCTCAAGACAACCTTTCAGGTGTCGTGTCGCACGTCTTAATCAATAACCTTCCTTTGTTCATCAAGGCGGAAGTTTTCCTCTAATATCTTTAAAGTAAACCCGGGCCCGCAAATTGGTTAGATGCAATATATTAGGTAGCATGTGTAACGTATTCCATAGCGACGCCTCATAGTTCTGTGATTTAAAATTCAGAACATTTTCTCTTCAAAGGAAGCGCCACTGCGTTTCTCTCAAGACAACCTTTCAGGTGTCATGTCGCACGTCTTAATCAATAACCTTCCTTTGTTCATCAAGGCGGAAGTTTTCCTCTAATATCGCGAAAGAAAATCCGGGCTAGCTCGTTAAATGCACTATATCATGCAGTATGCAAAACGTATACCACAGCGACGCCTCATAGTTGCGTGATTTAAAATTCAGAACATTTTCTCCTTAAAGAAAGCGCCACTGCGTTTCTCTCAAGACAACCTTTCAGGTGTCAAATCGCACGTCTTAATCAATAACCTTCCTTTGTTCATCAAGGCGGAAGTTTTCCTCTAATACCGTTAAAGAAAATCCGGGTCAGTGAAACGGTTAGATGCAATGTATTATGTATCATGTGTAAGGTATTCCACAGCGACGCCTCATAGCTGCGTGATTTAAAATTCAGAACAATTTCTCTTCAAAGGAAGCGCCATTGCGTTTCTCTCAAGACAACCTTTCAGGTGTCATGTCGCACGTCTTAATCAATAACGTTCTTTTGTTCATCAAGGCGGAAGTTTTCCTTTAATATCTTTAAAGTAAACCCGGGCCAGCATATTGGTTAGATGAAATATATTATGTTGCAAGTGTAACGTATTCCACAGCGACGCCTCATAGCTGCGTGATTAAAAATTCTGAACATTTTCTCTTCAAAGGAAGCGCCACTGCGTTTCCCTCAAGACAACGTTTCAGGTGTCATGTCGCACGTCTTAATCAATAACCTTCCTTTGTTCTTCAAGGCGGACGTTTTCCTCTAATATCGCGAAAGAAAATCCGGGCTAGCAAATCCGTTAAATGCACTATATCATGCAGTATGTGAAACGTATACCACAGCGACGCCTCCTAGCTGCGTGATTTAAAATTCAGAACATTTTCTCCTTAAAGGAAGCGCCACTGCGTTTCTCTCAAGACAACCTTTCAGGTGTCATGTCGCACGTCTTAATCAATAACCTTCCTTTGTTCATCAAGGCGAAAGTTTTCCTCTAATATCGTTAAAGAAAATCCGGACCAGTAAATTGGTTAGATGAAATATATTATGTTGCAAGTGTAACGTATTCCACAGCGACGCCTCATAGCTGGGTGATTAAAAATTCTGAACATTTTCTCTTCAAAGGAAGCGCCACTGCGTTTCCCTCAAGACAACGTTTCAGGTGTCATGTCGCACGTCTTAATCAATAACCTTCCTTTCTTCATCAAGGCGGAGGTTTTCCTCTAATATCTTTAAAGTAAACCCGGGCCAGCAAATTGGTTAGATGCAATATATTAGGTAGCATGTGTAAGGTATTCCACAGCGACGCCTCATATCTGCGTGATTTAAAATTCAGAAATATTTCTCTTCAAAGGAAGCCCCATTGCGTTTCTCTCAAGACAACCTTTCAGGTGTCATGTCGCAGGTGCTAATCAATAACCTTCCTTTTTTCTTAAAGGCGGACGTTTTCCTCTAATATCGCGAAAGAAAATCCGGGCTAGCTAATTCGTTAAATGCACTATATCATGCAGTATGCGAAACGTATACCACAGCGACGCCTCATAGTTGCGTGATTTAAAATTCAGAACATTTTCTCCTTAAAGAAAGCGCCACTGCGTTTCTCTCAAGACAACCTTTCAGGTGTCAAATCGCACGTCTTAATCAATAACCTTCCTTTGTTCATCAAGGCGGAAGTTTTCCTCTAATACCGTTAAAGAAAATCCGGGTCAGTGAACCGGTTAGATGCAATGTATTATGTATCATGTGTAAGGTATTCCACAGCGACGCCTCATAGCTGCGTGATTTAAAATTCAGAACAATTTCTCTTCAAAGGAAGCGCCATTGCGTTTCTCTCAAGACAACCTTTCAGGTGTCATGTCGCACGTCTTAATCAATAACGTTCTTTTGTTCATCAAGGCGGAAGTTTTCCTCTAATATCGTTAAAGAAAATCCGGACCAGTAAATTGGTTACATGAAATATATTATGTTGCAAGTGTAACGTATTCCACAGCGACGCCTCATAGCTGCGTGATTAAAAATTCAGAACATTTTCTCTTCAAACGAAGCGCCATCGCGTTTATCGCAAGACAACGTTTCAGGTGTCGTGTCGCACGTCTTAATCAATAACCTTCCTTTGTTCATCAAGGCGGAAGATTTCCTTTATTATCGCGAAAGAAAATCCGGGCCAGGCAATTCGTTAAATGCACTATATCATGCAGTATGTGAAACGTATGCCACAGCGACGCCTCATAGCTGCGTGATTTGAAATTCTGAACATTTTCTCTTCAAAGGAAGCGCCCCTGCGTTTCCCTCAAGACAACGTTTCAGGTGTCATGTCGCACGTCTTAATCAATAACCTTCCTTTGTTCATCAAGGCGGAAGTTTTCCTCTAATATCTTTAAAGTAAACCCGGGCCCGCAAATTGGTTAGATGAAATATATTATGTTGCAAGTGTAACGTATTCCACAGCAACGCCTCATAGCTGCGTGATTAAAAATTCTGAACATTTTCTCTTCAAAAGAAGCGCCACTGCGTTTCTCTCAAGACAACCTTTCAGGTGTCATGTCGCACTTCTTAATCAATAACCTTCCTTTGTTCTTCAAGGCGGACGTTTTCCTCTAATATCGCGAAAGAAAATCCGGGCTAGCAAATTCGTTAAATGCACTAAATCATGCAGTGTGTGAAACGTATACCACAGCGACGCCTCATAGCTGCGTGATTTAAAATTCAGAACATTTGCTCCTTAAAGGAAGCGCCACTGCGTTTCTCTAAAGACAACCTTTCAGGTGTCAAGTCGCACGTCTTAATCAATAACCTTCCTTTGTTCATCAAGGCGGAAGTTTTCCTCTAATACCGTTAAAGAAAATCCGGGTCAGTGAACCGGTTAGATGCAATATATTATGTATCATGTGTAAGGTATTCCACAGCGACGCCTCATAGCTGCGTGATTAAAAATTCTGAACATTTTCTCTTCAAAGGAAGCGCCACTGCGTTTCCCCCAAGACAACGTTTCAGGTGTCATGTCGCACGTCTTAATGAATAACCTTAGTTTGTTCATCAAGGCGGAAGTTTTCCTCTAATATCTTTAAAGTAAACCCGGGCCCGCAAATTGGTTAGATGCAATATATTAGGTAGCATGTGTAACGTACTCCATAGCGACGCCTCGTAGCAGCGTGATTAAAAATTCTGAACATTTTCTCTTGAAAGGAAGGGAAACTACGTTTCTCTCAAGACAACCATTCAGGTGTTATGTCGCACTACCTAATCAATAACCTTCCTTTGTTCATGAAGGCGGAAGTTTTCCTCTAATATCTTTAAAGTAAACCCGGGACAGCAAATTGGTTAGATGCAATATATTAGGTAGCATGTGTGACGTATTCCATAGCGACGCCTCACAGTTCTGTGATTTAAAATTCAGAACATTTTGTCTTGAAAGGATGCGCCACTGCGTTTCTCACAAGACAACCTTTCAGGTGTCATGTCGCACGTCTTAATCAATAACGTTCTTTTGTTCATCAAGGCGGAAGTTTTCCTCTAATATCTTAAAAGTAAACCCGGGCCAGCAAATTGGTTAGATGTAATATATTATGTTGCAAGTGTAACGTATTCCACAGCGACGCCTCATAGTTGCGTGATTAAAAATTCTGAACATTTTCTCTTCAAATGAAGCGCCACTGCGTTTCCCTCAAGACAACATTTCAGGTGTCATGTCGCACGTCTTAATCAGTAACCTTCATTTGTTCATCAAGGCGGATATTTTCCTCTAATATCACTAAAGAAAATCCGGGTCAGCAAACTGATTAGATGCTATATATTATGTAGCATGTGTAACGTAGTCCACAGCGGCACCTCATAGCTGCGTGATTTAAAATTCAGAACATTTTAATGCCACTGCGATTCTCGCAAGACAACGTTTCAGGTGTCATGTCGCACGTCTGAATAAATAACCTTCCTTTGTTCATCAAGGTGGAAGTTTTCCTCTAATATCTTTAAAGAAAATCCAGGCGAGAAATTTGGTTAGATCCAATATATTAGGTAGCATATGTAACGTATTCCACAGCGACGCCTCATAGTTCTGTAATTTAAAATTCAGAACATTTTCTCTTCAAAGGAAGCGCCACTGCGTTTCTCTCAAGACAACCTTAGAGGTGTCATGTCGCACGTTCTAATCAATAACCTTCCTTTATTCATCAAGGCGGAAATTTTCCTCTAATATCACTAAAGAAAATCCGGGCCAACAAATAGGTGAAATGCAATATATCATGTAGTATGTGAAACGTATTCCACAGCGACGCCTCATAGCTGCGTGATTTAAATTCTGAACATTTCCTCTTCAAAGGAAGCGCCATTGCGTTTATCTCAAGACAACCATTCAGGTGTCATGTCGCACGTCTTAATCAATAACCTTCCTTTGTTCTTCAAGGCGGACGTTTTTCTCTAATATCGTGAATGAAAATCCGGGCCAGCAAATTCGTTAAATGCAATATATCATGTAGTATGTGAAACGTATTCCACAGCGACGTCTCATATCTGCGTGATTCAAAATTGTGAACATTTTCTCTTCAAAGAATGCGACACTGCGTTTCTCTCAAGATAACCTTTCAGGTGTCATGTCGCACGTCTTAATCAATAACCTTCCTTTGTTAATCAAGGCGGAAAATTTCCTTTATATCGCGAAAGAAAAACCGGGCGAGCCAATTCGTTAAATGCAATATTTCATGTAGTATGTGAAATGTATTCCACAGCGACGCCTCATAGCTGCGTGATTTAAAATTCTCAACATTTTCTCTTCAAACGAAGCGAAACTGCGTTACTCTCAAGACAACCTTTCAGGTGTCATGTCGCACGTCTGAATAAATAACCTTCCTTTGTTCATCAAGGTGGAAGTTTTTCTCTAATATCTTTAAAGAAAATCCGGGCCAGCAAATTGGTTAGATGCAATATATTAGGTAGCATGTGTAACGTATTCCACAACGACGCCTCATAGTTCTGTGATATAAAATTCAGAACATTTTCTCTTCAAATGAAGCGCCACTGCGTTTCTCTCAAGACAACCTTAGAGGTGTCATGTCGCACGTTCTAATCAATAACATTCCTTTGTTCATCAAGGCGGAAATTTTCCTCTAATATCAATAAAAAAAATCCGGGTCTGCAAACTGGTTAGATGCTATATATCATGTAATATGTGAAACGTATTCCCCAGCGACGCCTCATAGCTGCGTGATTTAAAATTCAGAACATTTTCTCTTCAAAGGAAGCGAAACTGCGTTTCTCTCAGGACAACCTTTCAGGAGCCATGTCGCACGTCTTAATCAATAACCTTCCTTTGTTCATCAAGGCGGAAATGTTCCTCTAATATCAATAAAGAAAATCCGGGTCAGCAAATTGGTTAGATGCAATATATTATGTTGCATGTGCAACGTATTCCACAGCAACGCCTCATAGCTGCGTTATTTAAAATTCAGAACATTTTCTCTTCAAAGGAAGCGAAACTGCGTTTCTCTCAGGACAACCTTTCAGGTGTCATGTCGCATGTCTTATTCAATAACCTTTCTTTGTTCATCAAGGCGGAAGTTTTCCTCTAATATCGCGAAAGAAAATCCAAAAAGCAAATTCGTTAAATGCAATATATCATGCAGTATGTGAAACGTATTCCACAGCGACGCCTCATTGCTGCGTGATTTAAAATGGTGAACATTGTCTCTTCAAAGGAAGTGCCACTGCGTTTCTCTTAAGACAACCTTTCAGGTGTCATATCGCACGTCTTAATCAATAACCTTCTTTTGTTCATCAGGGCGGGCGTTTTCCTCTAATATCGTTAAAGAAACTTGGGGCTGCCAAATTGGTTAAACGCAATGTATTATGTAGTATTTGTAACGTATTGCACAGCGACGCCTCATAGCTGCGTGATTTAAAATTCAGAACATTTTCTCTTCAAAGGAAGCGCCACTGCGATTCTCTTAAGACAACGTTTCAGGTGTCATGTCGCACGTCTGAATAAATAACCTTCCTTTGTTCATCAAGGTGGAAGTTTTCCTCCAATATCTTTAAAGAAAATCCTGGCCAGCAAATTGGTTAGATGCAATATATTATGTAGCATGTGTAACGTATTCCCCTGCGACGCCTCAAATCTGCGTGGTTTAAAATTCTGAACATTTTCTCTTCAAAGGAAGCGTAACTGTGTTTCTCTCAAGACAACCTTTCAGGTGTCATGTCGCACGTCTTAATCAGTAACCTTCCTTTGTTCATCAAGGCGGAAGTTTTCCTCTAATATCATTAAAGAAAATCCGGGCCAGCAAATTGGTTAGATGCAATATATTATGTAGCATGTGTAACGTAGTCCACAGCGACACCTCATAGCTGCGTGATTTAAAATTCAGAACATTTTAATGCCACTGCGATTCCCTCAAGACAACGTTTCAGGTGTCATGTCGCACGTCTGAATAAATAACCTTCCTTTGTTCATCAAGGTGGAAGTTTTCCTCTAATATCTTTCAAGAAAATCCGGGCGAGAATATTGGTTAGATGCAATATATTAGGTAGCATGTGTAACGTATTCCACAGCGACGCCTCATAGTTCTGTAATTTAAAATTCAGAACATTTTCACTTCAAAGGAAGCGTCCCTGCTTTTTTCTCAAGACAACCTTTCAGGTGTCATGTCACACGTGTTAATCAATAACCTTCGTATTTTAATCAAGGCGGAAGTTTTCCTCTAATATTGTTAAAGAAAATCCGAGTCAGCAAACTGGTTAGATGCAATATATTATGTAGCATGTGTAACGTAGTCCACAGCGACGCCTCATAGCTGCGTGATTTAATATTCAGTACATTTTCTCTTCAAATGATGCGAAACTGCGTTTCTCTCAAGACAACCTTTCAGGTGTCATGTCGCACGTCTTAATCAATAACCTTCCTTTGTTAATCAAGGCGGAAAATTTCCTTTATATCGCGAAAGAAAATCCGGGCGAGCCAATTCGTTAAATGCAATATTTCATGTAGTATGTGAAACGTATTCCACAGCGACACCTCATAGCTGCGTGATTTCAAATTCTGAGCATTTTCTCTTCAAAGGAAGCGAAACTGCGTTACTCTCAAGACAACCTTTCAGGTGTCATGTCGTACGTCTTAATCAATAACCTTCCTTTGTTCATCGAGGCGGAAGATTTCCTCTAATTTGCGAAAGAAAATCCAAAAAGCAAATTCGTTAAATGCAATATATCATGCGGTATGTGAAACGTATTCCACAGCGAAGCCTCATTGCTGCGTGATTTAAAATGGTGAACATTGTCTCTTGAAAGGAAGTGCCACTGCGTTTCTCTCAAGACAGCCTTTCAGGTGTCATATCGCACGTCTTAATCAATAACCTTCCTTTGTTCATCAGGGCGGGCGTTTTCCTCTAATATCGTTAAAGTAACTTGGGGCCACCAAATTGGTTAAACACAATGCATTATGTAGTATGTATAACGTATTGCACAGCGACGCCTCAAAGCTGCGTGATTTAAAATTCAGAACATTTTCTCTTCAAAGGAAGCGCCACTGCGATTCTCTCGAGACAATGTTTCAGGTGTCATGTCGCACGTCTGAATAAATAACCTTCCTTTGTTCATCAAGGTGGAAGTTTTTCTCTAATATCTTTAAAGAAAATCAGGGCCAGCAAATTGGTTAGATGCAATATATTAGGTAGCATGTGTAACGTATTCCACAGCGACGCCTCATAGTTCTGTGATTTAAAATTGGGAGCATTTTCTCTTCAAAGAAAGCGCCACTGCGTTTCTTACAAGAGAACCTTTGGGGTGTCATGTCGCACGTCTTAATCAATAACCTTCCTTTGTACATCAAGGCGGAGGTTTTCCTCTAATATCGTTAAAGAAAATCCGAGTCAGCAAACTGGTTAGATGCAATATATTGTGTAGCATGTGTAACGTAGTCCACAGCGACGCCTCATAGCTGCGTGATTTAAAATTCAGAACATTTTAATGCCACTGCGATTCTCGCAAGACAACGTTTCAGGTGTCATGTCGCACGTCTGAATAAATAACCTTCCTTTGTTCATCAAGGTGGAAGTTTTCCTCTAATATCTTTAAAGAAAATCCAGGCGAGAAATTTGGTTAGATCCAATATATTAGGTAGCATATGTAACGTATTCCACAGCGACGCCTCATAGTTCTGTAATTTAAAATTCAGAACATTTTCTCTTCAAAGGAAGCGCCACTGCGTTTCTCTCAAGACAACCTTAGAGGTGTCATGTCGCACGTTCTAATCAATAACCTTCCTTTATTCATCAAGGCGGAAATTTTCCTCTAATATCACTAAAGAAAATCCGGGCCAACAAATAGGTGAAATGCAATATATCATGTAGTATGTGAAACGTATTCCACAGCGACGCCTCATAGCTGCGTGATTTAAATTCTGAACATTTCCTCTTCAAAGGAAGCGCCATTGCGTTTATCTCAAGACAACCATTCAGGTGTCATGTCGCACGTCTTAATCAATAACCTTCCTTTGTTCTTCAAGGCGGACGTTTTTCTCTAATATCGTGAATGAAAATCCGGGCCAGCAAATTCGTTAAATGCAATATATCATGTAGTATGTGAAACGTATTCCACAGCGACGTCTCATATCTGCGTGATTCAAAATTGTGAACATTTTCTCTTCAAAGAATGCGACACTGCGTTTCTCTCAAGATAACCTTTCAGGTGTCATGTCGCACGTCTTAATCAATAACCTTCCTTTGTTAATCAAGGCGGAAAATTTGCTTTATATCGCGAAAGAAAAACCGGGCGAGCCAATTCGTTAAATGCAATATTTCATGTAGTATGTGAAATGTATTCCACAGCGACGCCTCATAGCTGCGTGATTTAAAATTCTCAACATTTTCTCTTCAAACGAAGCGAAACTGCGTTACTCTCAAGACAACCTTTCAGGTGTCATGTCGCACGTCTGAATAAATAACCTTCCTTTGTTCATCAAGGTGGAAGTTTTTCTCTAATATCTTTAAAGAAAATCCGGGCCAGCAAATTGGTTAGATGCAATATATTAGGTAGCATGTGTAACGTATTCCACAACGACGCCTCATAGTTCTGTGATATAAAATTCAGAACATTTTCTCTTCAAATGAAGCGCCACTGCGTTTCTCTCAAGACAACCTTAGAGGTGTCATGTCGCACGTTCTAATCAATAACATTCCTTTGTTCATCAAGGCGGAAATTTTCCTCTAATATCAATAAAAAAAATCCGGGTCTGCAAACTGGTTAGATGCTATATATCATGTAATATGTGAAACGTATTCCCCAGCGACGCCTCATAGCTGCGTGATTTAAAATTCAGAACATTTTCTTTTCAAAGGAAGCGAAACTGCGTTTCTCTCAGGACAACCTTTCAGGAGCCATGTCGCACGTCTTAATCAATAACCTTCCTTTGTTCATCAAGGCGGAAATGTTCCTCTAATATCAATAAAGAAAATCCGGGTCAGCAAATTGGTTAGATGCAATATATTATGTAGCATGTGCAACGTATTCCACAGCAACGCCTCATAGCTGCGTTATTTAAAATTCAGAACATTTTCTCTTCAAAGGAAGCGAAACTGCGTTTCTCTCAGAACAACCTTTCAGGTGTCATGTCGCATGTCTTATTCAATAACCTTTCTTTGTTCATCAAGGCGGAAGTTTTCCTCTAATATCGCGAAAGAAAATCCAAAAAGCAAATTCGTTAAATGCAATATATCATGCAGTATGTGAAACGTATTCCACAGCGACGCCTCATTGCTGCGTGATTTAAAATGGTGAACATTGTCTCTTCAAAGGAAGTGCCACTGCGTTTCTCTTAAGACAACCTTTCAGGTGTCATATCGCACGTCTTAATCAATAACCTTCTTTTGTTCATCAGGGCGGGCGTTTTCCTCTAATATCGTTAAAGAAACTTGGGGCTGCCAAATTGGTTAAACGCAATGTATTATGTAGTATTTGTAACGTATTGCACAGCGACGCCTCATAGCTGCGTGATTTAAAATTCAGAACATTTTCTCTTCAAAGGAAGCGCCACTGCGATTCTCTTAAGACAACATTTCAGGTGTCATGTCGCACGTCGGAATAAATAACCTTCCTTTGTTCATCAAGGTGGAAGTTTTCCTCCAATATCTTTAAAGAAAATCCTGGCCAGCAAATTGGTTAGATGCAATATATTATGTAGCATGTGTAACGTATTCCCCTGCGACGCCTCAAATCTGCGTGGTTTAAAATTCTGAACATTTTCTCTTCAAAGGAAGCGTAACTGTGTTTCTCTCAAGACAACCTTTCAGGTGTCATGTCGCACGTCTTAATCAGTAACCTTCCTTTGTTCATCAAGGCGGAAGTTTTCCTCTAATATCATTGAAGAAAATCCGGGCCAGCAAATTGGTTAGATGCAATATATTATGTAGCATGTGTAACGTAGTCCACAGCGACACCTCATAGCTGCGTGATTTAAAATTCAGAACATTTTAATGCCACTGCGATTCTCTCAAGACAACGTTTCAGGTGTCATGTCGCACGTCTGAATAAATAACCTTCCTTTGTTCATCAAGGTGGAAGTTTTCCTCTAATATCTTTAATGAAAATCCGGGCGAGAATATTGGTTAGATGCAATATATTAGGTAGCATGTGTAACGTATTCCACAGCGACGCCTCATAGTTCTGTAATTTAAAATTCAGAACATTTTCACTTCAAAGGAAGCGTCCCTGCTTTTTTCTCAAGACAACCTTTCAGGTGTCATGTCACACGTGTTAATCAATAACCTTCGTATTTTAATCAAGGCGGAAGTTTTCCTCTAATATTGTTAAAGAAAATCCGAGTCAGCAAACTGGTTAGATGCAATATATTATGTAGCATGTGTAACGTAGTCCACAGCGACGCCTCATAGCTGCGTGATTTAATATTCAGTACATTTTCTCTTCAAATGATGCGAAACTGCGTTTCTCTCAAGACAACCTTTCAGGTGTCATGTCGCACGTCTTAATCAATAACCTTCCTTTGTTAATCAAGGCGGAAAATTTCCTTTATATCGCGAAAGAAAATCCGGGCGAGCCAATTCGTTAAATGCAATATTTCATGTAGTATGTGAAACGTATTCCACAGCGACACCTCATAGCTGCGTGATTTCAAATTCTGAGCATTTTCTCTTCAAAGGAAGCGAAACTGCGTTACTCTCAAGACAACCTTTCAGGTGTCATGTCGTACGTCTTAATCAATAACCTTCCTTTGTTCATCGAGGCGGAAGATTTCCTCTAATTTGCGAAAGAAAATCCAAAAAGCAAATTCGTTAAATGCAATATATCATGCGGTATGTGAAACGTATTCCACAGCGAAGCCTCATTGCTGCGTGATTTAAAATGGTGAACATTGTCTCTTGAAAGGAAGTGCCACTGCGTTTCTCTCAAGACAGCCTTTCAGGTGTCATATCGCACGTCTTAATCAATAACCTTCCTTTGTTCATCAGGGCGGGCGTTTTCCTCTAATATCGTTAAAGTAACTTGGGGCCACCAAATTGGTTAAACACAATGCATTATGTAGTATGTATAACGTATTGCACAGCGACGCCTCAAAGCTGCGTGATTTAAAATTCAGAACATTTTCTCTTCAAAGGAAGCGCCACTGCGATTCTCTCGAGACAATGTTTCAGGTGTCATGTCGCACGTCTGAATAAATAACCTTCCTTTGTTCATCAAGGTGGAAGTTTTTCTCTAATATCTTTAAAGAAAATCAGGGCCAGCAAATTGGTTAGATGCAATATATTAGGTAGCATGTGTAACGTATTCCACAGCGACGCCTCATAGTTCTGTGATTTAAAATTGGGAGCATTTTCTCTTCAAAGAAAGCGCCACTGCGTTTCTTACAAGAGAACCTTTGGGGTGTCATGTCGCACGTCTTAATCAATAACCTTCCTTTGTACATCAAGGCGGAAGTTTTCCTCTAATATCGTTAAAGAAAATCCGAGTCAGCAAACTGGTTAGATGCAATATATTGTGTAGCATGTGTAACGTAGTCCACAGCGACGCCTCATAGCTGCGTGATTTAAAATTCAGAACATTTTCTCTTCAAAGGATGCGAAACTGCGTTTCTCTCAAGACAACCTTTCAGGTGTCATGCCGCACGTCTTAATCAATAACCTTCCTTTGTTAATCAAGGCGGAAAATTTCCTTTATATCGCGAAAGAAAATCCCGGCGAGCCAATTCGTTAAATGCAATATTTCATGTAGTATGTGAAACGTATTCCACAGCGACACCTCATAGCTGCGTGATTTAAAATTCTGAACATTTTCTCATCAAAGGAAGCGAAACGGCGTTACTCTCAAGACAACCTTTCAGGTGTCATGTCGCACGTCTTAATCAATAACCTTCCTTTTTTCATCGAGGCGGAAGTTTTCCTCTATTTTGCGAAAGAAAATCCAAAAAGCAAATTCGTTAAATGCAATATATCATGCGGTATGTGAAACGTATTCCACAGCGACGCCTCATTGCTGCGTGATTTAAAATGGTGAACATTGTCTCTTGAAAGGAATTGCCACTGCGTTTCTCTCAAAACAACCTTTCAGGTGTCATATCGCACGTCTTAATCAATAACCTTCCTTTGTTCATCAGGGCGGGCGTTTTCCTCTAATATCGTTAAAGTAACCTGGGGCCACCAAATTGGTTAAACGCAATGCATTATGTAGTATCTGTAGCGTATTGCACAGTGACGCCTCATAGCTGCGTGATTTAAAATTCAGAACACTTTCTCTTCAAAGGAAGCGCCACTGCGATTCTCTCAAGACAACGTTTCAGGTGTCATGTCGCACGTCTGAATAAATAACCTTCCTTTCTTCATCGAGGTGGAAGTTTTTCTCTAATATCACTAAAGAAAATCAGGGCCAGTAAACTGATTAGATGCTATATATTATGTAGCATGTGTAACGTAGTCCACAGCGACACCTCATAGCTGCGTGATTTAAAATTCAGAACATTTTAATGCCACTGCGATTCTCGCAAGACAACGTTTCAGGTGTCATGTCGCACGTCTTAATCAATAACCTTCCTTTGTTAATCAAGGCGGAAAATTTCCTTTATATCGCGAAAGAAAATCCCGGCGAGCCAATTCGTTAAATGCAATATTTCATGTAGTATGTGAAACGTATTCCACAGCGACACCTCATAGCTGCGTGATTTAAAATTCTGAACATTTTCTCATCAAAGGAAGCGAAACGGCGTTACTCTCAAGACAACCTTTCAGGTGTCATGTCGCACGTCTTAATCAATAACCTTCCTTTTTTCATCGAGGCGGAAGTTTTCCTCTATTTTGCGAAAGAAAATCCAAAAAGCAAATTCGTTAAATGCAATATATCATGCGGTATGTGAAACGTATTCCACAGCGACGCCTCATTGCTGCGTGATTTAAAATGGTGAACATTGTCTCTTGAAAGGAATTGCCACTGCGTTTCTCTCAAAACAACCTTTCAGGTGTCATATCGCACGTCTTAATCAATAACCTTCCTTTGTTCATCAGGGCGGGCGTTTTCCTCTAATATCGTTAAAGTAACCTGGGGCCACCAAATTGGTTAAACGCAATGCATTATGTAGTATCTGTAGCGTATTGCACAGTGACGCCTCATAGCTGCGTGATTTAAAATTCAGAACACTTTCTCTTCAAAGGAAGCGCCACTGCGATTCTCTCAAGACAACGTTTCAGGTGTCATGTCGCACGTCTGAATAAATAACCTTCCTTTCTTCATCGAGGTGGAAGTTTTTCTCGAATATCACTAAAGAAAATCAGGGCCAGTAAACTGATTAGATGCTATATATTATGTAGCATGTGTAACGTAGTCCACAGCGACACCTCATAGCTGCGTGATTTAAAATTCAGAACATTTTAATGCCACTGCGATTCTCGCAAGACAACGTTTCAGGTGTCATGTCGCACGTCTGAATAAATAACCTTCCTTTGTTCATCAAGGCGGAAGTTTTCCTCTAATATCTTTAAAGAAAATCGGGGCGAGAATATTGGTTAGATGCAATATATTAGGTAGCATGTGTAACGTATTCCACAGCGACGCCTCACAGTTCTGTAATTTAAAATTCAGAACATTTTCACTACAAAGGAAGCGTCCCTGCTTTTTTCTCAAGACAACCTTTCAGGTGTCATGTCACACGTGTTAATCAATAACCTTCCTATTTTAATCAAGGCGGAAGTTTTCCTCTAATATTGTTAATGAAAATCCGAGTCAGCAAACTGGTTAGATGCAATATATTATGTAGCATGTGTAACGTAGTCCACAGCGACGCCTCATAGCTGCGTGATTTAAAATTCAGAACATTTTCTCTTCAAATGATGCGAAACTGCGTTTCTCTCAAGACAACCTTTCAGGTGTCATGTCGCACGTCTTAATCAATAACCTTCCTTTGTTAATCAAGGCGGAAAATTTCCTTTATATCGCGAAAGAAAATCCGGGCGAGCCAATTCGGTAAATGCAATATTTCATGTAGTATGTGAAACGTATTCCACAGCGACACCTCATAGCTGCGTGATTTAACATTCTGAACATTTTCTCTTCAAAGGAAGCGAAACTGCGTTACTCTCAAGACAACCTTTCAGGTGTCATGTCGCACGTCTTCATCAATAACCTTCCTTTGTTCATCAAGGCGGACGTTTTCCTCTAATATCGTTAAAGAAACTTCGGGGCTGCAAATTGGTTAAATGCAATATATCATGTAGTATGTGAAATGTATTCCACAGCGATGCCTCATAGCTGCGTGATTTAAATTCTGAACATTTCATGTTCAAAGGAAGCGCCATTGCGTTTATCTCAAGACAACCATTCAGGTGTCATGTCGCACGTCCTAATCAATAACCTTCCTTTGTTCATCAAGGCGGAAGTTTTCCTCTAATGTTGGAAAGAAAATCCGGGCCAGCCAATTTGTTAAATGCAATATTTCATGTAGTATGTGAAACGAATTCCACAGCGACGCCTCATAGCTGCGTGATTTAAAATTCAGAACATTTAATCTTCAAAGGTAGCGAAACTGCGTTTCTCTCAAGATAACCTTTCAGGTGTCATGTCGCACGTCTTAATCAATAACTTTCCTTTCTTCATCAAGGCGGAAGTTTTCCTCTAATATCACTAAAGAAAATCCGGGCCAGCAAATTGGTTAAATGCAATGTATCATGTAGTACGTGAAACGTATTCCACAGCGACGCCTCATCGCTGCGTGATTTAAATTCTGAAGATTTCCTCTTCAAAGGAAGCGCCATTGCGTTTATCTCAAGACAACCATTCAGGTGTCATGTCGCACGTCTTAATCAATAACCTTCCTCTGTTCTTCAAGGCGCACGTTTTTCTCTAATATCGTTAATGAAAATCCGGGCCAGCAAATTCGTTAAATGCAATGTATCATGTAGTATGTGAAACGTATTCCACAGCGACGCCTCATAGCTGCGTGATTCAAAATTGTGAACATTTTCTCTTCAAAGGAAGCGCCATTGCGTTTATCTCAAGACAACCATTCAGGTGTCATGTCACACGTCTTAATCAATAACCTTCTTTTGTTCATCAAGGCGGAAATTTTCCTCTAATGTCCCGAAAGAAAATCCGGGCAAGCAAATTCGTTAAATGCAATATATCATGTAGTATGTGAAACGTATTCCACAGCGACGCCTCATAGCTGCGTGATTTAAAATTTTGAACATTTTCTCTTCAAAGGATGCGACACTGCGTTTCTCTCAAGACAACCTTTCAGGTGTCATGCCGCACATCTTAATAACCTTCCTCTGTTCATCAAGGCGGACGTTTTCCTCTATTATCGCGATAAAAAATCCGGGCCAGCAAATTGGTTAAATGCAATATATCATGTAGTATGTGAAACGTATTCCACAGCGACGCCTCATAGCTGCGTGATTTAAATTTTGAACATTTCCTCTTCAAAGGAAGAGCCATTTCGTTTATCTCAAGCCAAACATTCAGGTGTCATGTCGCACGCCTTAATCAATAACCTTCCTTTGTTCATCAAGGCGAAAGTTTTCCTCTAATGTTGGAAAGAAAATCCGGGCCAGCCAATTCGTTAAATGCAATATTTCATGTAGTATGTGAAACGAATTCCACAGCGACGCCTCATAGCTGCGTGATTTAAAATTCAGAACATTTTCTCTTCAAAGGAAGCGAAACTGCGTTTCTCTCAAGATAACCTTTCAGGTGTCATATCGCACGTCTTAATCAATAACCTTCCTTTGTTCATCAAGGCGGAAGCTTTCCTCTAATGTTGGAAAGAAAATCCGGGCCAGCCAATTCGTTAAATGCAATATTTCATGTAGTATGTGAAACGAATTCCACAGCGACGCCTCATAGCTGCGTGATTTAAACTTCAGAACATTTTCTCTTCAAAGGAAGCGAAACTGCGTTTCTCTCAAGATAACCTTTCAGGTGTCATGTCGCACGTCTTAATCAATAACCTTCCTTTGTTCATCAAGACGGACGTTTTCCTCTAATATCGCGAAACAAAATCCGGGCCAGCAAATTGGTTAAATGCAATATATCATGTAGTATGTGAAACGTATTCCACAGCGACGCCTCATAGCTGCGTGATTTAAATTCTGAACATTTCTTCTTCAAAGGAAGCGCCATTGCGTTTATCTCAAGACAAGCTTTCAGGTGTCATGTCGCACGTGTTAATCAATAACCTTCCTTTGTTCCTCAAGGCGGACGTTTTTCTCAAATATCGTTAATGAAAATCCGGGCCAGCAAATTCGTTAAATGCAAGATATCATTTAGTATGTGAAACGTATTCCACAGCGACGCCTCATAGCTGCGTGATTCAAAATTCTGAACATCTTCTCTTCAAAGGATGCGACACTGCGTTTCTCTCAAGAAAATCTTTCAGGTGTCATGTCGCACGTCCTAATCAATAACCTTCCTTTGTTCATCAAGGCGGAAGTTTTCCTCTAATGTCCCGAAAGAAAATCCGGGCAAGCAAATTCGTTAAATGCAATATATCATGTAGTATGTAAAACGTATTCCACAGCGACGCCTCACAGCTGCGTGATTCAAAATTCTGAACATCTTCTCTTCAAAGGAAGCGAAACTGCGTTTCTCTCAAGATAACCTTTCAGGTGACATGTCGCACGTCTTAATCAATAATCTTCCTTTGTTCATCAAGGCGGAAGTTTTCCTCTAATGTCCCGAAAGAAAATCCGGGCAAGCAAATTCGTTAAATGCAATATATCATGTAGTATGTGAAACAGATTCCACAGCGACGCCTCATAGCAGCGTGATTTAAAATTCAGAACATTTTCTCTTCAAAGGATGCGACACTGCGTTTCTCTCAAGACAACGTTTCAGGTGTCATGTCGCACGTCCTAATCAATAACCTTCCTTTGTTCATCTTGGCGGAAGTTTTCCTCTAAAGTTGGAAAGAAAATACGGGCCAGCCAATTCGTTAAATGCAATATTTCATGTAGTATGTGAAACGTATTCCACAGTGACGCCTCATAGCTGCGAGATTTAAAATTCATAATATTTTCTCTTCAAAGGAAGCGAAACTGCGTTTCTCTCAAGGCAACCTTTCAGGTGTCATGTCGCACGTAGTAATCAATAACATTCCTTTGTTCATCAAGGCGGAAGATTTCCTTTAATATCGCGAAAGAAAATCCGGGCCAGCCAATTGGTTAAATGCAATATATCATGTAGTATGTGAAACGTATTCCACAGCGACGCCTCATAGCTGCGTGATTTAATTTTTGAACATTTCCTCTTCAAAGGAAGAGCCATTTCGTTTATCTCAAGCCAAACATTCAGGTGTCATGTCGCACGCCTTAATCAATAACCTTCCTTTGTTCATCAAGGCGAAAGTTTTCCTCTAATGTTGGAAAGAAAATCCGGGCCAGCCAATTCGTTAAATGCAATATTTCATGTAGTATGTGAAACGAATTCCACAGCGACGCCTCATAGCTGCGTGATTTAAAATTCAGAACATTTTCTCTTCAAAGGAAGCGAAACTGCGTTTCTCTCAAGATAACCTTTCAGGTGTCATATCGCACGTCTTAATCAATAACCTTCCTTTGTTCATCAAGGCGGAAGTTTTCCTCTAATGTCCCGAAAGTAAACCAGGGCAAGCAAATTTGTTAAATGCAATATATCATGTAGCATGTGAAACGTATTCCACAGCGACGCCTCATAGCTGCGTGATTTAAATTCTGAACATTTCTTCTTCAAAGGAAGCGCCATTGCGTTTATCTCAAGACAAGCTTTCAGGTGTCATGTCGCACGTGTTAATCAATAACCTTCCTTTGTTCCTCAAGGCGGACGTTTTTCTCAAATATCGTTAATGAAAATCCGGGCCAGCAAATTCGTTAAATGCAAGATATCATGTAGTATGTGAAACGTATTCCACAGCGACGCCTCATAGCTGCGTGATTCAAAATTCTGAACATCTTCTCTTCAAAGGATGCGCCACTGCGTTTCTCTCAAGAAAACCTTTCAGGTGTCATGTCGCACGTCCTAATCAATAACTTTCCTTTGTTCATCAAGGCGGAAGTTTTCCTCTAATGTCCCGAAAGAAAATCCGGGCAAGCAAATTCGTTAAATGCAATATATCATGTAGTATGTAAAACGTATTCCACAGCGACGCCTCACAGCTGCGTGATTCAAAATTCTGAACATCTTCTCTTCAAAGGAAGCGAAACTGCGTTTCTCTCAAGATAACCTTTCAGGTGACATGTCGCACGTCTTAATCAATAATCTTCCTTTGTTCATCAAGGCGGAAGTTTTCCTCTAATGTCCCGAAAGAAAATCCGGGCAAGCAAATTCGTTAAATGCAATATATCATGTAGTATGTGAAACAGATTCCACAGCGACGCCTCATAGCAGCGTGATTTAAAATTCAGAACATTTTCTCTTCAAAGGATGCGACACTGCGTTTCTCTCAAGACAACGTTTCAGGTGTCATGTCGCACGTCCTAATCAATAACCTTCCTTTGTTCATCTTGGCGGAAGTTTTCCTCTAAAGTTGGAAAGAAAATACGGGCCAGCCAATTCGTTAAATGCAATATTTCATGTAGTATGTGAAACGTATTCCACAGTGACGCCTCATAGCTGCGAGATTTAAAATTCATAATATTTTCTCTTCAAAGGAAGCGAAACTGCGTTTCTCTCAAGGCAACCTTTCAGGTGTCATGTCGCACGTAGTAATCAATAACATTCCTTTGTTCATCAAGGCGGAAGATTTCCTTTAATATCGCGAAAGGAAATCCGGGCCAGCCAATTGGTTAAATGCAATATATCATGTAGTTTGTGAAACGTATTCCACAGCGACGCCTCATAGCTGCGTGATTTAAATTCTGAACATTTCCTCTTCAAAGGAAGCGCCATTGCGTTTCTCTCAAGACAACCTTTCAGGTGTCATGTCGCACGTCTTAATCAATAACCTTCCTTTGTTCATCAAGGCGGAAGTTTTCCTCTAATGTCCCGAAAGAAAATCCGGGCAAGCAAATTCATTAAATGCAATATATCATGAAGTATGTGAAACGTATCATGTAGTATGTATCTTAATAACCTTCCTTTGTTCATCAGGGCGGGCGTTTTCCTCTAATATCGTTAAAGAAACTTGGGGCTGCCAAATTGGTTAAACGCAATGTATTATGTAGTATTTGTAACGTATTGCACTGCGACGCCTCATAGCTGCGTGATTTAAAATTCAGAACATTTTCTCTTCAAAGGAAGCGCCACTGCGATTCTCTCAAGACAACGTTTCAGGTGTCATGTCGCACGTCTGAATAAATAACCTTCCTTTGTTCATCAAGGTGGAAGTTTTCCTCTAATATCTTTAAAGAAAATCCGGACCAGCAAATTGGTTATATGCAATATATTAGGCAGCATGTGTAACGTATTGCACAGCGACGCCTCATAGTTCTGTGATTTAAAATTCAGAACATTTTCTCTTCAAAAGAAGCGCCACTGGGTTTCTCTCAAGACAACCGTAGAGGTGTCATGTCGCACGTTCTAATCAATACCCTTCCTTTGTTCATCAAGGCAGAAATTTTCCTCTAATATCACTAAAGAAAATCCGGGTCTGCAAACTGGTTAGATGCAATATATTAGGTAGCATGTGTAACGTATTCCATAGCCACGCCTCATAGTTCTGTGATTTAAAATTCAGAACATTTTCTCTTCAAAGGAAGCGCCACAGCGTTTCTTTCAAGACAACTTTCAGGTGTCATGTCGCACGTCTTAATCAATAACCTTCCTTTGTTCATCAAGGCGGAAATTTTCCTCTAATATCGCTAAAGAAAATCCGGGTCAGCAAACTGGTTAGATGCAATATATTATGAAGCATGTGTAACGTATTCCACAGCAACGCCTCATAGCTGCGTGATTTAAAATTTAGAACATTTTCTCTTCAAAGGAAGCGCCACTGCGTTTCTCTCAAGACAACCTTTCAGGTGTCATGTCGCACGTCTTAATCAATAACATTCCTTTCTTCTTCAAGGCGGACGTTTTCCTCTAATAACATTAAAGAAAGTCCGGGCCAGCAAATTCGTTAAATGCAATATATCATGTAGTATGTGAAACGTATTCCACAGCGACGCCTCACAGCTGCGTGATTTAAAATTAAAACATTTTCTCTTCAAAGGAAGCGCCATTGCGTTTATCCTGAGACAACCTTTCAGGTGTCATGTCGCCCGTCTTAATCAATAACCTTCCTTTGTTCATCAAGGCGGAAGAATTCCTTTAACATCGCGAAAGAAAATCCGGACCAGCCAATTCGTGAAATGCAATATTTCATGTATTATTGAAACGTATTCCACAGCGACGCCTCATAGCTGCGTGATTTAAAATTCTGAACATTTTCTCTTCAAGGGAAGCGCCATGGCGTTTCTCTCAAGACAACATTTCAGGTGTCATGTCGCACGTCTTAATCAATAACCTTCCTTTGTTCTTCAAGGCGGAAGTTTTCCTCTAATATCTTTAAAGTAAACCCGGGAGAGCAAATTGGTTAGATGCAATATATTAGGTAGCATGTGTAACGTATTCCATAGCGACGCCTCATAGTTCTGTGATTTAATAATCTGAACATTTTCTCTTCAAAGGAAGCGCCACTGCGTTTCTCTCAAGAGAACATTAGAGGTGTCATGCCGCACGTTCTAATCAATAACCTTCCTTTGTTCATCAAGGCGGAAATTTTCCTCTAATATCACTAAAGAAAATCCGGGCCAGCAAATTGGTTAAATGCAATATATCATGCAGTATGTGAAACGTATTCCACAGCGACGCCTCATAGCTGCGTGATTTAAATTCTGAAAATTTCCTCTTCAAAGGAAGCGCCATTGCGTTTATATCAAGACAATCATTCAGGTGTCATGTCGCACGTCTTAATCAATAACCTTCCTTTGTTCATCAAGGCGGAAGTTTTCCTCTAATGTCGCGAAAGAAAATCCGGGCCAGCAAATTCGTTATATGCAATATATCATGTAGTATGTGAAACGTATTCCACAGCGACGCCTCATGGCTGCCTGATTTAGAATTTTGAACATTTTCTCTTCAAAGGATGCGACACTGCGTTTCTCTCACGACAACCTTTCAGGTGTCATGCCGCACGTCTTAATCAATAACCTTCCTTTGATCATCAAGGCGGAAGTTTTCCTCTAATGTTGGAAAGAAAATCCGGGCCAGCCAATTCGTTAAATGCAATATTTCATGTAGTATGTGAAACGTATTCCACAGCGACGCCTCATAGCTGCGAGATTTATAATTCAGAACATTTTCTCTTCAAAGGAAGCGAAACTGCGTTTCTCTCAAGACAACCTTTCAGGTGTCATGTCGCACGTAGTAATCAATAACATTCCTTTGTTCATCAAGGCGGAAGATTTCCTTTAATATCGCGAAAGAAAATCCGGGCCAGCCAATTGGTTAAATGCAATATATCATGTAGTATGTGAAACGTATTCCACAGCGACGCCTCATAGCTGCGTGATTTAAATTCTGAACATTTCCTCTTCAAAGGAAGCGCTATTGCGTTTCTCTCAAGACAGCCTTTCAGGTGTCATGTCACATGTCTTAATCAATAACCTTCCTTTGTTCTTCAAGGCGGAAGTTTTCCTCTAATAACATTAAAGAAAGTCCGGGCCAGCAAATTCGTTAAATGCAATATATCATGTAGTATGTGAAACGTATTCCACAGCGACGTCTCATAGCTGCGAGATTCAAAATTCTGAACATTTTCTCTTCAAAGGGAGCGAAACTGCGTTTCTCTCAAGACAACCTTTCAGGTGTCCTGTCGCACGTCTTAATCAATAACTTTCCTTTGTTCATCAAGGCGGAAGTTTTCCTCTAATGTCCCGAAAGAAAATCCGGGCAAGCAATTTCGTTAAATGCAATATTTCATGTAGTATGTGAAACGGATTCCACAGCGACGCCTCATAGCAGCGTGATTTAAAATTCAGAACATTTTCTCTTCAAAGGATGCGACACTGCGTTTCTCTCAAGACAACGTTTCAGGTGTCATGTCGCACGTCCTAATCAATAACCTTCGTTTGTTCATCAAGGCGGAAGTTTTCCTCTAATTTCCCGAAAGAAAATCCAGGCAAGCAAATTTGTTTAATGCAATATATCATGTAGTATGTGAAACATATTCCGCAGCGACGCCTCATAGCTGCATGATTTAGAATTCAGAACATTTTCTCCTCAAAGGAAGCGCCACTACGTTTCTCTCAAGACAACCTTTCAGGTGTCATGCCGCACGTCTTAATCAATAACCTTCCTTTGATCATCAAGGCGGAAGTTTTCCTCTAATGTTGGAAAGAAAATCCGGGCCAGCCAATTCGTTAAATGCAATATTTCATGTAGTATGTGAAACGTATTCCACAGCGACGCCTCATAGCTGCGAGATTTATAATTCAGAACATTTTCTCTTCAAAGGAAGCGAAACTGCGTTTCTCTCAAGACAACCTTTCAGGTGTCATGTCGCACATAGTAATCAATAACATTCCTTTGTTCATCAAGGCAGAAGATTTCCTTTAATATCATTAAAGAAAGTCCGGGCAAGCAAATTCGTTAAATGCAATATATCATGTAGTATGTGAAACATATTCCACAGCGACGCCTCATAGCTGCGAGATTCAAAATTCTGAACATTTTCTCTTCAAAGGGAGCGAAACTGCGTTTCACTCAAGAAAACCTTTCAGGTGTCATGTCGCACGTCTTAATCAATCACCTTCCTTTGTTCATCAAGGCGGAAGTTATCCTATAATATCATTAAAGAAAATCCGGGCTAGCAAATTCGTTAAATGCAATAGATCATGTAGTATGTGAAACGTATTCCACAGCGACGCGTCATTGCTGCGTGATTTGAAATTCGGAACATTTTCTCGTCAAAGGAAGCGAAACAGCGTTTCTCTCAAGACAACCTTTCAGGTGTCATGTCGCATGTCTTAATCAATAACCTTCCTTTGTTCATCAAGGCGGAAGAATTCCTTTAACATCGCGAAAGAAAATCCGGACCAGCCAATTCGTGAAATGCAATATTTCATGTATTATTGAAACGTATTCCACAGTGACGCCTCATAGCTGCGTGATTTAAAATTCTGAACATTTTCTCTTCAAGGGAAGCGCCATGGCGTTTCTCTCAAGACAACATTTCAGGTGTCATGTCGCACGTCTTAATCAATAACCTTCCTTTGTTCTTCAAGGCGGAAGTTTTCCTCTAATATCTTTAAAGTAAACCCGGGAGAGCAAATTGGTTAGATGCAATATATTAGGTAGCATGTGTAACGTATTCCATAGCGACGCCTCATAGTTCTGTGATTTAATAATCTGAACATTTTCTCTTCAAAGGAAGCGCCACTGCGTTTCTCTCAAGAGAACATTAGAGGTGTCATGCCGCACGTTCTAATCAATAACCTTCCTTTGTTCATCAAGGCGGAAATTTTCCTCTAATATCACTAAAGAAAATCCGGGCCAGCAAATTGGTTAAATGCAATATATCATGCAGTATGTGAAACGTATTCCACAGCGACGCCTCATAGCTGCGTGATTTAAATTCTGAAAATTTCCTCTTCAAAGGAAGCGCCATTGCGTTTATATCAAGACAATCATTCAGGTGTCATGTCGCACGTCTTAATCAATAACCTTCCTTTGTTCATCAAGGCGGAAGTTTTCCTCTAATGTTGGAAAGAAAATCCGGGCCAGCCAATTCGTTAAATGCAATATTTCATGTTGTATGTGAAACGTATTCCACAGCGACGCCTCGTAGCTGCGTGATTTAAAATTCAGAACATTTTCTTTTCAAAGGAAGCGAAACTGCGTTTCTCTCAAGATAACCTTTCAGGTGTCATATCGCACGTCTTAATCAATAACCTTCCTTTGTTCATCAAGGCGGAAGTTTTCCTCTAATGTCGCGAAAGAAAATCCGGGCCAGCAAATTCGTTATATGCAATATATCATGTAGTATGTGAAACGTATTCCACAGCGACGCCTCATGGCTGCCTGATTTAGAATTTTGAACATTTTCTCTTCAAAGGATGCGATACTGCGTTTCTCTCACGACAACCTTTCAGGTGTCATGCCGCACGTCTTAATCAATAACCTTCCTTTGATCATCAAGGCGGAAGTTTTCCTCTAATGTTGGAAAGAAAATCCGGGCCAGCCAATTCGTTAAATGCAATATTTCATGTAGTATGTGAAACGTATTCCACAGCGACGCCTCATAGCTGCGAGATTTATAATTCAGAACATTTTCTCTTCAAAGGAAGCGAAACTGCGTTTCTCTCAAGACAACCTTTCAGGTGTCATGTCGCACGTAGTAATCAATAACATTCCTTTGTTCATCAAGGCGGAAGATTTCCTTTAATATCGCGAAAGAAAATCCGGGCCAGCCAATTCGTTAAATGCAATATATCATGTAGTATGTGAAACGTATTCCACAGCGACGCCTCATAGCTGCGTGATTTAAATTCTGAACATTTCCTCTTCAAAGGAAGCGCTATTGCGTTTCTCTCAAGACAGCCTTTCAGGTGTCATGTCACATGTCTTAATCAATAACCTTCCTTTGTTCTTCAAGGCGGAAGTTTTCCTCTAATAACATTAAAGAAAGTCCGGGCCAGCAAATTCGTTAAATGCAATATATCATGTAGTATGTGAAACGTATTCCACAGCGACGCCTCATAGCTGCGAGATTTATAATTCAGAACATTTTCTCTTCAAAGGAAGCGAAACTGCGTTTCTCTCAAGACAACCTTTCAGGTGTCAAGTCGCACATAGTAATCAATAACATTCCTTTGTTCATCAAGGCGGAAGATTTCCTTTAATATCATTAAAAAAAGTCCGGGCAAGCAAATTCGTTAAATGCAATATATCATGTAGTATGTGAAACGTATTCCACAGCGACGCCTCATAGCTGCGAGATTCAAAATTCTGAACATTTTCTCTTCAAAGGGAGCGAAACTGCGTTTCTCTCAAGAAAACCTTTCAGGTGTCATGTCGCACGTCTTAATCAATCACCTTCCTTTGTTCATCAAGGCGGAAGTTATCCTATAATATCGTTAAAGAAAATCCGGGCTAGCAAATTCGTTAAATGCAATAGATCATGTAGTATGTGAAACGTATTCCACAGCGACGCGTCATTGCTGCGTGATTTGAAATTCGGAACATTTTCTCGTCAAAGGAAGCGAAACAGCGTTTCTCTCAAGACAACCTTTCAGGTGTCATGTCGCACATAGTAATCAATAACATTCCTTTGTTCATCCAGGCGGAAGATTTCCTTTAATATCGCGAAAGAAAATCCGGGCCAGCCAATTGGTTAAATGCAATATATCATGTAGTATGTGAAACGTATTCCACAGCGACGCCTCATAGCTGCGTGATTTAAATTCTGAACATTTCCTCTTCAAAGGAAGCGCCATTGCGTTTCTCTCAAGACAGCCTTTCAGGTGTCATGTCACATGTCTTAATCAATAACCTTCCTTTGTTCATCAAGGCGGAAGTTTTCCTCTAATATCATTAAAGAAAGTCCGGGCCAGCAAATTCGTTAAATGCAATATATCATGTAGTATGTGAAACGTATTCCACAGCGACGCCTCATAGCTGCGAGATTCAAAATTCTGAACATTTTCTCTTCAAAGGCAGCGAAACTGCGTTTCTCTCAAGACAAGCTTTCAGGTGTCATGTCGCACGTCTTAATCAATAACCTTCCTTTGTTCATCAAGGCGGAACTTTTCCTCTAATGTCCCGAAAGAAAATCCGGGCAAACAAATTCGTTAAATGCAATATATCATGTAGTATGTGAAACGGATTCCACAGCGACGCCTCATAGCAGCGTGATTTAAAATTCGGAACATTTTCTCTTCAAAGGATGCGACACTGCGTTTCTCTCAAGACAGCCTTTCAGGTGTCATGTCACATGTCTTAATCAATAACCTTCCTTTGTTCTTCAAGGCGGAAGTTTTCCTCTAATAACATTAAAGAAAGTCCGGGCCAGCAAATTCGTTAAATGCAATATATCATGTAGTATGTGAAACGTATTCCACAGCGACGCCTCATAGCTGCGAGATTTATAATTCAGAACATTTTCTCTTCAAAGGAAGCGAAACTGCGTTTCTCTCAAGACAACCTTTCAGGTGTCAAGTCGCACATAGTAATCAATAACATTCCTTTGTTCATCAAGGCGGAAGATTTCCTTTAATATCATTAAAAAAAGTCCGGGCAAGCAAATTCGTTAAATGCAATATATCATGTAGTATGTGAAACGTATTCCACAGCGACGCCTCATAGCTGCGAGATTCAAAATTCTGAACATTTTCTCTTCAAAGGGAGCGAAACTGCGTTTCTCTCAAGAAAACCTTTCAGGTGTCATGTCGCACGTCTTAATCAATCACCTTCCTTTGTTCATCAAGGCGGAAGTTATCCTATAATATCGTTAAAGAAAATCCGGGCTAGCAAATTCGTTAAATGCAATAGATCATGTAGTATGTGAAACGTATTCCACAGCGACGCGTCATTGCTGCGTGATTTGAAATTCGGAACATTTTCTCGTCAAAGGAAGCGAAACAGCGTTTCTCTCAAGACAACCTTTCAGGTGTCATGTCGCACATAGTAATCAATAACATTCCTTTGTTCATCCAGGCGGAAGATTTCCTTTAATATCGCGAAAGAAAATCCGGGCCAGCCAATTGGTTAAATGCAATATATCATGTAGTATGTGAAACGTATTCCACAGCGACGCCTCATAGCTGCGTGATTTAAATTCTGAACATTTCCTCTTCAAAGGAAGCGCCATTGCGTTTCTCTCAAGACAGCCTTTCAGGTGTCATGTCACATGTCTTAATCAATAACCTTCCTTTGTTCATCAAGGCGGAAGTTTTCCTCTAATATCATTAAAGAAAGTCCGGGCCAGCAAATTCGTTAAATGCAATATATCATGTAGTATGTGAAACGTATTCCACAGCGACGCCTAATAGCTGCGAGATTCAAAATTCTGAACACTTTCTCTTCAAAGGCAGCGAAACTGCGTTTCTCTCAAGACATGCTTTCAGGTGTCATGTCGCACGTCTTAATCAATAACCTTCCTTTGTTCATCAAGGCGGAACTTTTCCTCTAATGTCCCGAAAGAAAATCCGGGCAAACAAATTCGTTAAATGCAATATATCATGTAGTATGTGAAACGGATTCCACAGCGACGCCTCATAGCAGCGTGATTTAAAATTCGGAACATTTTCTCTTCAAAGGATGCGACACTGCGTTTCTCTCAAGACAACGTTTCAGGTGTCATATCGCACGTCCTAATCAATAACCTTCCTTTGTTCATCAAGGCGGAAGTTTTCCTCTAATGTCCCGAAAGGAAATCCGGGCAAGCAAATTCGTTAAATGCAATATATCATGTAGTATGTGAAACGTATTCCGCAGCGACGCCTCATAGCTGCGTGATTTAGAATTCAGAACATTTTCTCCTCAAAGGAAGCGCCACTACGTTTCTCTCAAGACAACCTTTCAGGTGTCATGCCGCACGTCTTAATCAATAACCTTCCTTTGATCATCAAGGCGGAAGTTTTCCTCTAAAGTTGGAAAGAAAATCCGTGCCAGCCAATTCGTTAAATGCAATATTTGATGTAGTATGTGAAACGTATTCCACAGCGACGCCTCATAGCTGCGAGATTTATAATTCAGAACATTTTCTCTTCAAAGGAAGCGAAACTGCGTTTCTCTCAAGACAACCTTTCAGGTGTCATGTCGCACATTGTAATCAATAACATTCCTTTGTTCATCCAGGCGGAAGATTTCCTTTAATATCGCGAAAGAAAATCCGGGCCAGCCAATTGGTTAAATGCAATACATCATGTAGTATGTGAAACGTATTCCACAGCGACGCCTCAGAGCTGCGTGATTTAAATTCTGAACATTTCCTCTTCAAAGGAAGCGCCATTGCGTTTATCTCAAGACAACCATTCAGGTGTCATGTCGCACGTCTTAATCAATAACCTTCCTTTGTTCTTCAAGGCGGACGTTTTTCTCTAATATCGTTAATGAAAATCCGGGCCAGCAAATTCGTTAAATGCAATGTATCATGTAGTATGTGAAACGTATTCCACAGCGACGCCTCATAGCTGCGTGATTTAAAATTGTGAACATTTTCTCTTCAAAGGAAGCGCCATTGCGTTTATCTCAAGACAACCATTCAGGTGTCATGTCACACGTCTTAATCAATAACCTTCTTTTGTTCATCAAGGCGGAAATTTTCCTCTAATGTCCCGAAAGAAAATCCGGGCAAGCAAATTCGTTAAATGCAATATATCATGTAGTATGTGAAACGTATTCCACAGCGACGCCTCATAGCTGCGTGATTTAAAATTTTGAACATTTTCTCTTCAAAGGATGCGACACTGCGTTTCTCTCAAGACAACCTTTCAGGTGTCATGCCGCACATCTTAATCAATAACCTTCCTTTGTTCATCAAGGCGGACGTTTTCCTCTAATATCGCGATAAAAAATCCGGGACAGCAAATTGGTTAAATGCAATATATCATGTAGTATGTGAAACGTATTCCACAGCGACGCCTCATAGCTGCGTGATTTAAATTTTGAACATTTTCTCTTCAAAGGAAGCGCCATTTCGTTTATCTCAAGCCAACCATTCAGGTGTCATGTCGCACGCCTTAATCAATAACCTTCCTTTGTTCATCAAGGCGGAAGTTTTCCTCTAATGTTGGAAAGAAAATCCGGGCCAGCCAATTCGTTAAATGCAATATTTCATGTAGTATGTGAAACGAATTCCACAGCGACGCCTCATAGCTGCGTGATTTAAAATTCAGAACATTTTCTCTTCAAAGGAAGCGAAACTGCGTTTCTCTCAAGATAACCTTTCATTTGTCATATCGCACGTCTTAATCAACAACCTTCCTTTGTTCATCAAGGCGGAAGTTTTCCTCTAATGTCCCGAACGAAAATCAGGGCAAGCAAAATTCGTTAAATGCAATATATCATGTAGTATGTGAAACGTATTCCACAGCGACGCCTCATAGCTGCGTGATTTAAATTCTGAACATTTCCTCTTCAAAGGAAGCGCCATTGCGTTTATCTCAAGACAACCATTCAGGTGTCATGTCGCACGTCTTAATCAATAACCTTCCTTTGTTCATCAAGGCGGAAGCTTTCCTCTAATGTTGGAAAGAAAATCCGGGCCAGCCAATTCGTTAAATGCAATATTTCATGTAGTATGTGAAACGAATTCCACAGCGACGCCTCATAGCTGCGTGATTTAAACTTCAGAACATTTTCTCTTCAAAGGAAGCGAAACTGCGTTTCTCTCAAGATAACCTTTCAGGTGTCATGTCGCAAGTCTTAATCAATAACCTTCCTTTGTTCATCAAGGCTGACGTTTTCCTCTAATATCGCGAAACAAAATCCGGGCCAGCAAATTGGTTAAATGCAATATATCATGTAGTATGTGAAAGGTATTCCACAGCGACGCCTCATAGCTGCGTGATTTAAATTCTGAACATTTCTTCTTCAAAGGAAGCGCCATTGCGTTTATCTCAAGACAACCTTTCAGGTGTCATGTCGCACGTGTTAATCAATAACCTTCCTTTGTTCCTCAAGGCGGACGTTTTTCTCAAATATCGTTAATGAAAATCCGGGCCAGCAAATTCGTTAAATGCAAGATATCATGTAGTATGTGAAACGTATTCCACAGCGACGCATCATAGCTGCGTGATTCAAAATTCTGAACATCTTCTCTTCAAAGGATGCGACACTGCGTTTCTCTCAAGACAACCTTTCAGGTGTCATGTCGCAAGTCCTAATCAATAACCTTCCTTTGTTCATCAAGGCGGAAGTTTTCCTCTAATGTCCCGAAAGAAAATCCGGGCAAGCAAAATTCGTTAAATGCAATATATCATGTTGTATGTAAAACGAATTCCACAGCGACGCCTCATAGCAGCGTGATTTAAAATTCAGAACATTTTCTCTTCAAAGGATGCGACACTGCGTTTCTCTCAAGACAACGTTTCAGGTGTCATGTCGCACGTCCTAATCAATAACCTTCCTTTGTTCATCTAGGCGGAAGTTTTCCTATAATGTCCCGAAAGAAAATCCGGGCAAGCAAATTCGTTAAATGCAATATATCATGTAGTATGTGAAACGTATTCCGCAGCGACGCCTCATAGCTGCGTGATTTAGAATTCAGAACATTTTCTCCTCAAAGGAAGCGCCACTACGTTTCTCTCAAGACAACCTTTCAGGTGTCATGCCGCACGTCCTAATCAATAACCTTCTTTTGATCATCAAGGCGGAAGTTTTCCTCTAATGTTGGAAAGAAAATCCGGGCCAGCCAATTCGTTAAATGCAATATTTCATGTAGTATGTGAAACGTATTCCACAGCGACGCCTCATAGCTGCGAGATTTATAATTCAGAACATTTTCTCTTCAAAGGAAGCGAAACTGCGTTTCTCTCAAGACAACCTTTCAGGTGTCATGTCGCACATAGTAATCAATAACATTCCTTTGTTCATCAAGGCGGAAGATTTCCTTTAATATCGCGAAAGAAAATCCGGGCCAGCCAATTGGTTAAATTCAATATATCATGTAGCATGTGAAACGTATTCCACAGCGACGCGTCATAGCTGCGTGATTCTAAATTCTTAACATTTTCTCTTCAAAGGACGCGACACTGCGTTTCTCTCAAGATAACCTTTCAGGTGTCATGTCGCACGTCTTAATCAATAACCTTCCTTTCTTCTTCAAGGCGGACGGTTTCCTCTAATATCGCGAAAAAAAATCTGGGCCAGCAAATTGGTTAAATGCAATATATCATGTAGTATGTGAAACGTATTCCACAGCGACGCCTCATAGCTGCGTGATTTAAATTCTGAACATTTCCTGTTCAAAGGAAGCGCCATTGCGTTTATCTCAAGACAACCATTCAGGTGTCATGTCGCACGTCTTAATCAATAACTTTCCTTTGTTCATCAAGGCGGAAGTTTTCCTCTAATGTTGGAAAGAAAATCCGGGCCAGCCAATTCGTTAAATGCAATATTTCATGTAGTATGTGAAACGAATTCCACAGCGACGCCTGATAGCTGCGTGATTTAAAATTCAGAACATTTTCTCTTCAAAGGAAGCGAAACTGCGTTTCTCTCAAGATAACCTTTCAGGTGTCATGTCGCACGTCTTAATCAATAACTTTCCTTTGTTCATCAAGGCGGAATTTTTCCTGTAATGTCCCGAAAGAAAATCCGGGCAAGCAAATTCGTTAAATGCAATATATCATGTAGTATGTGAAACGCATTCCACAGCGACGCCTCATAGCTGCGTGATTTAAAATTTTGAACATTTTCTCTTCGAAGGATGCGACACTGCGTTTCTCTCAAGACAACCTTTCAGGTGTCATGCCGCACATCTTAATCAATAACGTTCCTTTGTTCATCAAGGCGGACGTTTTCCTCTAATATCGCGAAAAAAAATCCGGGCCAGCAAATTCGTTAAATGCAATATATCATGTAGTATGTGAAACGTATTCCACAGCGACGCCTCATAGTTCTGTGATTTAAAATTGAAAGCATTTTCTCTTCAAAGGAAGCGCCACTGCGTTTCTCTCAAGACAACCTTTCAGGTGTCATGTCGCACGTCTTAATCAGTAACCTTCCTTTGTTCATCAAAGCGGAAATTTTCCTCTAATATCACTAAAGAAAATCCGGGTCAGCAAACTGATTAGATGCTATATATTATGTAGCTAGTGTAACGTAGTCCACAGCGACACCTCATAGCTGCGTGATTTAAAATTCAGAACATTTTAATGCCACTGCGATTCTCTCAAGACAACGTTTCAGGTGTCATGTCGCACGTCTGAATAAATAACCTTGCTTTGTTCATCAATGTGGAAGTTTTCCTCTAATATGTTTAAAGAAAATCCGGGCCAGCAAATTGGTTAGATGCAATATATTAGGTAGCATGTGTAACGTATTCCACAGCGACGCCTCATAGTTCTGTGATTTAAATTCTGAACATTTCCTCTTCAAAGGAAGCGCCATTGCGTTTATCTCAAGACAACCATTCAGGTGTCATGTCGCACGTCTTAATCAATAACCTTCCTTTGTTCTTCAAGGCGGACGTTTTCCTCTAATATCCTTAATGAAAATCCGGGCCAGCAAATTCGTTAAATGCAATGTATCATGTAGTATGTGAAACGTATTCCACAGCGACGCCTCATGGATGCGTGATTCAAAATTGTGGACATTTTCTCTTCAAAGGAAGTGCCATTTCGTTTATCTCAAGCCAACCATTCAGGTGTCATGTCGCACGCCTTAATCAATAACCTTCCTTTGTTCATCAAGGCGGAAGTCTTCATCTAATGTTGGAAAGAAAATCCGGGCCAGCCAATTCGTTAAATGCAATATTTCATGTAGTATGTGAAACGAATTTCACAGCGACGCCTCATAGCTGCGTGATTTAAGCTTCAGAATATTTTCTCTTCAAAGGAAGCGAAACTGCGTTTCTCTCAAGATAACCTTTGAGGTGTCATGTCGCAAGTCTTAATCAATAACCTTCCTTTGTTCATCAAGGCGGACGTTTTCCTCTAATATCGCGAAACAAAATCCGGGCCAGCAAATTGGTTAAATGCAATATATCATGTAGTATGTGAAACGTATTCCACAGCGACGCCTCATAGCTGCGTGATTTAAATTCTGAACATTTCTTCTTCAAAGGAGGCGCCATTGCGTTTATCTCAAGACAACCTTTCAGGTGTCATGTCGCACGTGTTGATCAATAACCTTCCTTTGTTCCTCAAGGCGGACGTTTTTCTCAAATATCGTTAATGAAAATCCGGGCCAGCAAATTCGTTAAATGCAAGATATCATGTAGTATGTGAAACGTATTCCACAACGATGCCTCATAGCTGCGTGATTCAAAACTCTGAGCATCTTCTCTTCAAAGGATGCGACACTGCGTTTCTCTCAAGACAACCTTTCAGGTGTCATGTCGCACGTCCTAATCAATAACCTTCCTTTGTTCATCAAGGCGGAAGTTTTCCTCTAATGTCCCGAAAGAAAATCCGGGCAAGCAAATTCGTTAACTGCAATATATCATGTAGTATGTGAAACGGATTCCATAGCGACGCCTCATAGCAGCGTGATTTAATATTCAGAACATTTTCTCTTCAAAGGATGCGACACTGCGTTTCTCTCAAGACAACGTTTCAGGTGTCATGTCGCATGTCTTAATCAATAACCTTCCTTTGTTCATCAAGGCGGAAGAATTCCTTTAACATCGCGAAAGAAAATCCGGACCAGCCAATTCGTGAAATGCAATATTTCATGTATTATTGAAACGTATTCCACAGCGACGCCTCATAGCTGCGTGATTTAAAATTCTGAACATTTTCTCTTCAAGGGAAGCGCCATAGCGTTTCTCTCAAGACAACATTTCAGGTGTCATGTCGCACGTCTTAATCAATAACCTTCCTTTGTTCTTCAAGGCGGAAGTTTTCCTCTAATATCTTTAAAGTAAACCCGGGAGAGCAAATTGGTTAGATGCAATATATTAGGTAGCATGTGTAACGTATTCCATAGCGACGCCTCATAGTTCTGTGATTTAATAATCTGAACATTTTCTCTTCAAAGGAAGCGCCACTGCGTTTCTCTCAAGAGAACATTAGAGGTGTCATGCCGCACGTTCTAATCAATAACCTTCCTTTGTTCATCAAGGCGGAAATTTTCCTCTAATATCACTAAAGAAAATCCGGGCCAGCAAATTGGTTAAATGCAATATATCATGCAGTATGTGAAACGTATTCCACAGCGACGCCTCAAAGCTGCGTGATTTAAATTCTGAAAATTTCCTCTTCAAAGGAAGCGCCATTGCGTTTATATCAAGACAATCATTCAGGTGTCATGTCGCACGTCTTAATCAATAACCTTCCTTTGTTCATCAAGGCGGAAGTTTTCCTCTAATGTTGGAAAGAAAATCCGGGCCAGCCAATTCGTTAAATGCAATATTTCATGTTGTATGTGAAACGTATTCCACAGCGACGCCTCATAGCTGCGTGATTTAAAATTCAGAACATTTTCTTTTCAAAGGAAGCGAAACTGCGTTTCTCTCAAGATAACCTTTCAGGTGTCATATCGCACGTCTTAATCAATAACCTTCCTTTGTTCATCAAGGCGGAAGTTTTCCTCTAATGTTGCGAAAGAAAATCCGGGCCAGCAAATTCGTTATATGCAATATATCATGTAGTATGTGAAACGTATTCCACAGAGACGCCTCATAGCTGCGTGATTCAAAATACTGAACATTTTCTCTTCAAAGGAAGCGAAACTGCGTTTCTCTCAAGACAACCTTTCAGGTGTCATGTCGCACGTCTTAATCAATAACCTTCCTTTGTTCATCAAGGCGGAAGTTTTCCTGTAATATCACGAAACAAAATCTGGGCCAGCAAATTGGTTCAGTGCAATATATCATGTAGTATGTGAAACGTATTCCACAGCGACGCCTCATAGCTGCGAGATTTATAATTCAGAACATTTTCTCTTCAAAGGAAGCGAAACTGCGTTTCTCTCAAGACAACCTTTCAGGTGTCATGTCGCACGTAGTAATCAATAACATTCCTTTGTTCATCAAGGCGGAAGATTTCCTTTAATATCGCGAAAGAAAATCCGGGCCAGCCAATTGGTTAAATGCAATATATCATGTAGTATGTGAAACGTATTCCACAGCGACGCCTCATAGCTGCGTGATTTAAATTCTGAACATTTCCTCTTCAAAGGAAGCGCTATTGCGTTTCTCTCAAGACAGCCTTTCAGGTGTCATGTCACATGTCTTAATCAATAACCTTCCTTTGTTCATCAAGGCGGAAGTTTTCCTATAATAACATTAAAGAAAGTCCGGGCCAGCAAATTCGTTAAATGCAATATATCATGTAGTATGTGAAACGTATTCCACAGCGACGCCTCATAGCTGCGAGATTTATAATTCAGAACATTTTCTCTTCAAAGGAAGCGAAACTGCGTTTCTCTCAAGACAACCTTTCAGGTGTCAAGTCGCACATAGTAATCAATAACATTCCTTTGTTCATCAAGGCGGAAGATTTCCTTTAATATCATTAAAAAAAGTCCGGGCAAGCAAATTCGTTAAATGCAATAGATCATGTAGTATGTGAAACGTATTCCACAGCGACGCGTCATTGCTGCGTGATTTGAAATTCGGAACATTTTCTCGTCAAAGGAAGCGAAACAGCGTTTCTCTCAAGACAACCTTTCAGGTGTCATGTCGCACATAGTAATCAATAACATTCCTTTGTTCATCCAGGCGGAAGATTTCCTTTATTATCGCGAAAGAAAATCCGGGCCAGCCAATTGGTTAAATGCAATATATCATGTAGTATGTGAAACGTATTCCACAGCGACGCCTCATAGCTGCGTGATTTAAATTCTGAACATTTCCTCTTCAAAGGAAGCGCCATTGCGTTTCTCTCAAGACAGCCTTTCAGGTGTCATGTCACATGTCTTAATCAATAACCTTCCTTTGTTCATCAAGGCGGAAGTTTTCCTCTAATATCATTAAAGAAAGTCCGGGCCAGCAAATTCGTTAAATGCAATATATCATGTAGTATGTGAAACGTATTCCACAGCGACGCCTCATAGCTGCGAGATTCAAAATTCTGAACATTTTCTCTTCAAAGGGAGCGAAACTGCGTTTCTCTCAAGACAAGCTTTCAGGTGTCATGTCGCACGTCTTAATCAATAACCTTCCTTTGTTCATCAAGGCGGAACTTTTCCTCTAATGTCCCGAAAGAAAATCCGGGCAAGCAAATTCGTTAAATGCAATATATCATGTAGTATGTGAAACGGATTCCACAGCGACGCCTCATAGCAGCGTGATTTAAAATTCAGAACATTTTCTCTTCAAAGGATGCGACACTGCGTTTCTCTCAAGACAACGTTTCAGGTGTCATGTCGCACGTCCTAATCAATAACCTTCCTTTGTTCATCAAGGCGGAGGTTTTCCTCTAATGTCCCGAAAGGAAATCCGGGCAAGCAAATTCGTTAAATGCAATATATCATGTAGTATGTGAAACGTATTCCGCAGCGACGCCTCATAGCTGCGTGATTTAGAATTCAGAACATTTTCTCCTCAAAGGAAGCGCCACTACGTTTCTCTCAAGACAACCTTTCAGGTGTCATGCCGCACGTCTTAATCAATAACCTTCCTTTGATCATCAAGGCGGAAGTTTTCCTCTAAAGTTGGAAAGAAAATCCGTGCCAGCCAATTCGTTAATTGCAATATTTGATGTAGTATGTGAAACGTATTCCACAGCGACGCCTCATAGCTGCGAGATTTATAATTCAGAACATTTTCTCTTCAAAGGAAGCGAAACTGCGTTTCTCTCAAGACAACCTTTCAGGTGTCATGTCGCACAGAGTAATCAATAACATTCCTTTGTTCATCCAGGCGGAAGATTTCCTTTAATATCGCGAAAGAAAATCCGGGCCAGCCAATTGGTTAAATGCAATACATCATGTAGTATGTGAAACGTATTCCACAGCGACGCCTCAAAGCTGCGTGATTTAAATTCTGAACATTTCCTCTTCAAACGAAGCGCCATTGCGTTTATCTCAAGACAACCATTCAGGTGTCATGTCGCACGTCTTAATCAATAACCTTCCTTTGTTCTTCAAGGCGGACGTTTTTCTCTAATATCGTTAATGAAAATCCGGGCCAGCAAATTCGTTAAATGCAATGTATCATGTAGTATGTGAAACGTATTCCACAGCGACGCCTCATAGCTGCGTGATTCAAAATTGTGAACATTTTCTCTTCAAAGGAAGCGCCATTGCGTTTATCTCAAGACAACCATTCAGGTGTCATGTCACACGTCTTAATCAATAACCTTCTTTTGTTCATCAAGGCGGAAATTTTCCTCTAATGTCCCGAAAGAAAATCCGGGCAAGCAAATTCGTTAAATGCAATATATCATGTAGTATGTGAAACGTATTCCACAGCGACGCCTCATAGCTGCGTGATTTAAAATTTTGAACATTTTCTCTTCAAAGGATGCGACACTGCGTTTCTCTCAAGACAACCTTTCAGGTGTCATGCCGCACATCTTAATCAATAACCTTCCTTTGTTCATCAAGGCGGACGTTTTCCTCTAATATCGCGATAAAAAATCCGGGACAGCAAATTGGTTAAATGCAATATATCATGTAGTATGTGAAACGTATTCCACAGCGACGCCTCATAGCTGCGTGATTTAAATTTTGAACATTTTCTCTTCAAAGGAAGCGCCATTTCGTTTATCTCAAGCCAACCATTCAGGTGTCATGTCGCACGCCTTAATCAATAACCTTCCTTTGTTCATCAAGGCGGAAGTTTTCCTCTAATGTTGGAAAGAAAATCCGGGCCAGCCAATTCGTTAAATGCAATATTTCATGTAGTATGTGAAACGAATTCCACAGCGACGCCTCATAGCTGCGTGATTTAAAATTCAGAACATTTTCTCTTCAAAGGAAGCGAAACTGCGTTTCTCTCAAGATAACCTTTCATTTGTCATATCGCACGTCTTAATCAACAACCTTCCTTTGTTCATCAAGGCGGAAGTTTTCCTCTAATGTCCCGAACGAAAATCAGGGCAAGCAAAATTCGTTAAATGCAATATATCATGTAGTATGTGAAACGTATTCCACAGCGACGCCTCATAGCTGCGTGATTTAAATTCTGAACATTTCCTCTTCAAAGGAAGCGCCATTGCGTTTATCTCAAGACAACCATTCAGGTGTCATGTCGCACGTCTTAATCAATAACCTTCCTTTGTTCATCAAGGCGGAAGCTTTCCTCTAATGTTGGAAAGAAAATCCGGGCCAGCCAATTCGTTAAACGCAATATTTCATGTAGTATGTGAAACGAATTCCACAGCGACGCCTCATAGCTGCGTGATTTAAACTTCAGAACATTTTCTCTTCAAAGGAAGCGAAACTGCGTTTCTCTCAAGATAACCTTTCAGGTGTCATGTCGCAAGTCTTAATCAATAAACCTTCCTTTGTTCATCAAGGCGGACGTTTTCCTCTAATATCGCGAAACAAAATCCGGGCCAGCAAATTGGTTAAATGCAATATATCATGTAGTATGTGAAAGGTATTCCACAGCGACGCCTCATAGCTGCGTGATTTAAATTCTGAACATTTCTTCTTCAAAGGAAGCGCCATTGCGTTTATCTCAAGACAACCTTTCAGGTGTCATGTCGCACGTGTTAATCAATAACCTTCCTTTGTTCCTCAAGGCGGACGTTTTTCTCAAATATCGTTAATGAAAATCCGGGCCAGCAAATTCGTTAAATGCAAGATATCTAGTATGTGAAACGTATTCCACAGCGACGCATCATAGCTGCGTGATTCAAAATTCTGAACATCTTCTCTTCAAAGGATGCGACACTGCGTTTCTCTCAAGACAACCTTTCAGGTGTCATGTCGCAAGTCCTAATCAATAACCTTCCTTTGTTCATCAAGGCGGAAGTTTTCCTCTAATGTCCCGAAAGAAAATCCGGGCAAGCAAAATTCGTTAAATGCAATATATCATGTTGTATGTAAAACGGATTCCACAGCGACGCCTCATAGCAGCGTGATTTAAAATTCAGAACATTTTCTCTTCAAAGGATGCGACACTGCGTTTCTCTCAAGACAACGTTTCAGGTGTCATGTCGCACGTCCTAATCAATAACCTTCCTTTGTTCATCTAGGCGGAATTTTTCCTCTAATGTCCCGAAAGAAAATCCGGGCAAGCAAATTCGTTAAATGCAATATATCATGTAGTATGTGAAACGTATTCCACAGCGACGCCTCATAGCTGCGAGATTTATAATTCAGAACATTTTCTCTTCAAAGGAAGCGAAACTGCGTTTCTCTCAAGACAACCTGTCAGGTGTCATGTCGCACATAGTAATCAATAACATTCCTTTGTTCATCAAGGCGGAAGATTTCCTTTAATATCGCGAAAGAAAATCCGGGCCAGCCAATTGGTTAAATTCAATATATCATGTAGTATGTGAAACGTATGCCACAGCGACGCCTCATAGCTGCGTGATTTAAATTCTGAACATTTCCTGTTCAAAGGAAGCGCCATTGCGTTTATCTCAAGACAACGTTTCAGGTGTCATGTCGCACGTCCTAATCAATAACCTTCCTTTGTTCATCTAGGCGGAAGTTTTCCTCTAATGTTGGAAAGAAAATCCGGGCCAGCCAATTCGTTAAATGCAATATTTCATGTAGTATGTGAAACGTATTCCACAGCGACGCCTCATAGCTGCGAGATTTATAATTCAGAACATTTTCTCTTCAAAGGAAGCGAAACTGCGTTTCTCTCAAGACAACCTTTCAGGTGTCATGTCGCACATAGTAATCAATAACATTCCTTTGTTCATCAAGGCGGAAGATTTCCTTTAATATCGCGAAAGAAAATCCGGGCCAGCCAATTGGTTAAATTCAATATATCATGTAGTATGTGAAACATATTCCACAGCGACGCCTCATAGCTGCGTGATTTAAAATTCTGAACATTTCCTCTTCAAAGGATCCTACACTGCGTTTCTCTCAAGACAACGTTTCAGGTGTCATGTCGCACGTCCTAATCAATAACCTTCCTTTGTTCATCTAGGCGGAACTTTTCCTCTAATGTCCCGAAAGAAAATCCGGGCAAGCAAATTTGTTAAATGCAATATATCATGTAGTATGTGAAACGTATTCCGCAGCGACGCGTCATAGCTGCGTGATTCTAAATTCTTAACATTTTCTCTTCAAAGGACGCGACACTGCGTTTCTCTCAAGGTAACCTTTCAGGTGTCATGTCGCACGTCTTAATCAATAACCTTCCTTTCTTCTTCAAGGCGGACGGTTTCCTCTAATATCGCGAAAAAAAATCTGGGCCAGCAAATTGGTTAAATGCAATATATCATGTAGTATGTGAAACGTATTCCACAGCGACGCCTCATAGCTGCGTGATTTAAATTCTGAACATTTCCTGTTCAAAGGAAGCGCCATTGCGTTTATCTCAAGACAACCATTCAGGTGTCATGTCGCACGTCTTAATCAATAACTTTCCTTTGTTCATCAAGGCGGAAGTTTTCCTCTTATGTTGGAAAGAAAATCCGGGCCAGCCAATTCGTTAAATGCAATATTTCATGTAGTATGTGAAACGAATTCCACAGCGACGCCTCATAGCTGCGTGATTTAAAATTCAGAACATTTTCTCTTCAAAGGAAGCGAAACTGCGTTTCTCTCAAGATAACCTTTCAGGTGTCATGTCGCACGTCTTAATCAATAACTTTCCTTTGTTCATCAAGGCGGAATTTTTCCTGTAATGTCCCGAAAGAAAATCCGGGCAAGCAAATTCGTTAAATGCAATATATCATGTAGTATGTGAAACGCATTCCACAGCGACGCCTCATAGCTGCGTGATTTAAAATTTTGAACATTTTCTCTTCAAAGGATGCGACACTGCGTTTCTCTCAAGACAACCTTTCAGGTGTCATGCCGCACATCTTAATCAATAACGTTCCTTTGTTCACCAAGGCGGAAGTTTTCCTCTAATGTCCCGAAAGGAAATCCGGGCAAGCAAATTCGTTAAATGCAATAACATGTAGTATGTGAAACGTATTCCGCAGCGACGCCTCATAGCTGCGTGATTTAGAATTCAGAACATTTTCTCCTCAAAGGAAGCGCCACTACGTTTCTCTCAAGACAACCTTTCAGGTGTCATGCCGCACGTCTTAATCAATAACCTTCCTTTGATCATCAAGGCGGAAGTTTTCCTCTAAAGTTGGAAAGAAAATCCGTGCCAGCCAATTCGTTAAATGCAATATTTGATGTAGTATGTGAAACGTATTCCACAGCGACGCCTCATAGCTGCGAGATTTATAATTCAGAACATTTTCTCTTCAAAGGAAGCGAAACTGCGTTTCTCTCAAGACAACCTTTCAGGTGTCATGTCGCACATAGTAATCAATAACATTCCTTTGTTCATCCAGGCGGAAGATTTCCTTTAATATCGCGAAAGAAAATCCGGGCCAGCCAATTGGTTAAATGCAATACATCATGTAGTATGTGAAACGTATTCCACAGCGACGCCTCAAAGCTGCGTGATTTAAATTCTGAACATTTCCTCTTCAAACGAAGCGCCATTGCGTTTATCTCAAGACAACCATTCAGGTGTCATGTCGCACGTCTTAATCAATAACCTTCCTTTGTTCTTCAAGGCGGACGTTTTTCTCTAATATCGTTAATGAAAATCCGGGCCAGCAAATTCGTTAAATGCAATGTATCATGTAGTATGTGAAACGTATTCCACAGCGACGCCTCATAGCTGCGTGATTCAAAATTGTGAACATTTTCTCTTCAAAGGATGCGACACTGCGTTTCTCTCAAGACAACCATTCAGGTGTCATGTCACACGTCTTAATCAATAACCTTCTTTTGTTCATCAAGGCGGAAATTTTCCTCTAATGTCCCGAAAGAAAATCCGAGCAAGCAAATTCGTTAAATGCAATATATCATGTAGTATGTGAAACGTATTCCACAGCGACGCCTCATAGCTGCGTGATTTAAAATTTTGAACATTTTCTCTTCAAAGGATGCGACACTGCGTTTCTCTCAAGACAACCTTTCAGGTGTCATGCCGCACATCTTAATCAATAACCTTCCTTTGTTCATCAAGGCGGACGTTTTCCTCTAATATCGCGATAAAAAATCCGGGACAGCAAATTGGTTAAATGCAATATATCATGTAGTATGTGAAACGTATTCCACAGCGACGTCTCATAGCTGCGTGATTTAAATTTTGAACATTTTCTCTTCAAAGGAAGCGCCATTTCGTTTATCTCAAGCCAACCATTCAGGTGTCATGTCGCACGCCTTAATCAATAACCTTCCTTTGTTCATCAAGGCGGAAGTTTTCCTCTAATGTTGGAAAGAAAATCCGGGCCAGCCAATTCGTTAAATGCAATATTTCATGTAGTATGTGAAACGAATTCCACAGCGACGCCTCATAGCTGCGTGATTTAAAATTCAGAACATTTTCTCTTCAAAGGAAGCGAAACTGCGTTTCTCTCAAGATAACCTTTCATTTGTCATATCGCACGTCTTAATCAACAACCTTCCTTTGTTCATCAAGGCGGAAGTTTTCCTCTAATGTCCCGAACGAAAATCAGGGCAAGCAAAATTCGTTAAATGCAATATATCATGTAGTATGTGAAACGTATTCCACAGCGACGCCTCATAGCTGCGTGATTTAAATTCTGAACATTTCCTCTGCAAAGGAAGCGCCATTGCGTTTATCTCAAGACAACCATTCAGGTGTCATGTCGCACGTCTTAATCAATAACCTTCCTTTGTTCATCAAGGCGGAAGCTTTCCTCTAATGTTGGAAAGAAAATCCGGGCCAGCCAATTCGTTAAATGCAATATTTCATGTAGTATGTGAAACGAATTCCACAGCGACGCCTCATAGCTGCGTGATTTAAACTTCAGAACATTTTCTCTTCAAAGGAAGCGAAACTGCGTTTCTCTCAAGATAACCTTTCAGGTGTCATGTCGCAAGTCTTAATCAATAACCTTCCTTTGTTCATCAAGGCGGACGTTTTCCTCTAATATCGCGAAACAAAATTCGGGCCAGCAAATTGGTTAAATGCAATATATCATGTAGTATGTGAAAGGTATTCCACAGCGACGCCTCATAGCTGCGTGATTTAAATTCTGAACATTTCTTCTTCAAAGGAAGCGCCATTGCGTTTATCTCAAGACAACCTTTCAGGTGTCATGTCGCACGTGTTAATCAATAACCTTCCTTTGTTCCTCAAGGCGGACGTTTTTCTCAAATATCGTTAATGAAAATCCGGGCCAGCCAATTCGTTAAATGCAATATTTCATGTAGTATGTGAAACGTATTCCACAGCGACGCATCATAGCTGCGTGATTCAAAATTCTGAACATCTTCTCTTCAAAGGATGCGACACTGCGTTTCTCTCAAGACAACCTTTCAGGTGTCATGTCGCAAGTCCTAATCAATAACCTTCCTTTGTTCATCAAGGCGGAAGTTTTCCTCTAATGTCCCGAAAGAAAATCCGGGCAAGCAAAATTCGTTAAATGCAATATATCATGTTGTATGTAAAACGGATTCCACAGCGACGCCTCATAGCAGCGTGATTTAAAATTCAGAACATTTTCTCTTCAAAGGATGCGACACTGCGTTTCTCTCAAGACAACGTTTCAGGTGTCATGTCGCACGTCCTAATCAATAACCTTCCTTTGTTCATCTAGGCGGAAGTTTTCCTCTAATGTCCCGAAAGAAAATCCGGGCAAGCAAATTCGTTAAATGCAATATATCATGTAGTATGTGAAACGTATTCCGCAGCGACGCCTCATAGCTGCGTGATTTAGAATTCAGAACATTTTCTCCTCAAAGGAAGCGCCACTACGTTTCTCTCAAGACAACCTTTCAGGTGTCATGCCGCACGTCCTAATCAATAACCTTCTTTTGATCATCAAGGCGGAAGTTTTCCTCTAATGTTGGAAAGAAAATCCGGGCCAGCCAATTCGTTAAATGCAATATTTCATGTAGTATGTGAAACGTATTCCACAGCGACGCCTCATAGCTGCGAGATTTATAATTCAGAACATTTTCTCTTCAAAGGAAGCGAAACTGCGTTTCTCTCAAGACAACCTTTCAGGTGTCATGTCGCACATAGTAATCAATAACATTCCTTTGTTCATCAAGGCGGAAGATTTCCTTTAATATCGCGAAAGAAAATCCGGGCCAGCCAATTGGTTAAATTCAATATATCATGTAGTATGTGAAACGTATTCCACAGCGACGCCTCATAGCTGCGTGATTTAAATTCTGAACATTTCCTGTTCAAAGGAAGCGCCATTGCGTTTATCTCAAGACAACGTTTCAGGTGTCATGTCGCACGTCCTAATCAATAACCTTCCTTTGTTCATCTAGGCGGAAGTTTTCCTCTAATGTTGGAAAGAAAATCCGGGCCAGCCAATTCGTTAAATGCAATATTTCATGTAGTATGTGAAACGTATTCCACAGCGACGCCTCATAGCTGCGAGATTTATAATTCAGAACATTTTCTCTTCAAAGGAAGCGAAACTGCGTTTCTCTCAAGACAACCTTTCAGGTGTCATGTCGCACATAGTAATCAATAACATTCCTTTGTTCATCAAGGCGGAAGATTTCCTTTAATATCGCGAAAGAAAATCCGGGCCAGCCAATTGGTTAAATTCAATATATCATGTAGTATGTGAAACATATTCCACAGCGACGCCTCATAGCTGCGTGATTTAAAATTCTGAACATTTCCTCTTCAAAGGATCCTACACTGCGTTTCTCTCAAGACAACGTTTCAGGTGTCATGTCGCACGTCCTAATCAATAACCTTCCTTTGTTCATCTAGGCGGAACTTTTCCTCTAATGTCCCGAAAGAAAATCCGGGCAAGCAAATTCGTTAAATGCAATATATCATGTAGTATGTGAAACGTATTCCGCAGCGACGCGTCATAGCTGCGTGATTCTAAATTCTTAACATTTTCTCTTCAAAGGACGCGACACTGCGTTTCTCTCAAGATAACCTTTCAGGTGTCATGTCGCACGTCTTAATCAATAACCTTCCTTTCTTCTTCAAGGCGGACGGTTTCCTCTAATATCGCGAAAAAAAATCTGGGCCAGCAAATTGGTTAAATGCAATATATCATGTAGTATGTGAAACGTATTCCACAGCGACGCCTCATAGCTGCGTGATTTAAATTCTGAACATTTCCTGTTCAAAGAAAGCGCCATTGAGTTTATCTCAAGACAACCATTCAGGTGTCATGTCGCACGTCTTAATCAATAACTTTCCTTTGTTCATCAAGGCGGAAGTTTTCCTCTTATGTTGGAAAGAAAATCCGGGCCAGCCAATTCGTTAAATGCAATATTTCATGTAGTATGTGAAACGAATTCCACAGCGACGCCTCATAGCTGCGTGATTTAAAATTCAGAACATTTTCTCTTCAAAGGAAGCGAAACTGCGTTTCTCTCAAGATAACCTTTCAGGTGTCATGTCGCACGTCTTAATCAATAACTTTCCTTTGTTCATCAAGGCGGAATTTTTCCTGTAATGTCCCGAAAGAAAATCCGGGCAAGCAAATTCGTTAAATGCAATATATCATGTAGTATGTGAAACGCATTCCACAGCGACGCCTCATAGCTGCGTGATTTAAAATTTTGAACATTTTCTCTTCAAAGGATGCGACACTGCGTTTCTCTCAAGACAACCTTTCAGGTGTCATGCCGCACATCTTAATCAATAACGTTCCTTTGTTCATCAAGGCGGACGTTTTCCTCTAATATCGCGAAAAAAAATCCGGGCCAGCAAATTCGTTAAATGCAATATATCATGTAGTATGTGAAACGTATTCCACAGCGACGCCTCATAGTTCTGTGATTTAAAATTGAAAGCATTTTCTCTTCAAAGGAAGCGCCACTGCGTTTCTCTCAAGACAACCTTTCAGGTGTCATGTCGCACGTCTTAATCAGTAACCTTCCTTTGTTCATCAAAGCGGAAATTTTCCTCTAATATCACTAAAGAAAATCCGGGTCAGCAAACTGATTAGATGCTATATATTATGTAGCATGTGTAACGTAGTCCACAGCGACACCTCATAGCTGCGTGATTTAAAATTCAGAACATTTTAATGCCACTGCGATTCTCTCAAGACAACGTTTCAGGTGTCATGTCGCACGTCTGAATAAATAACCTTGCTTTGTTCATCAATGTGGAAGTTTTCCTCTAATATGTTTAAAGAAAATCCGGGCCAGCAAATTGGTTAGATGCAATATATTAGGTAGCATGTGTAACGTATTCCACAGCGACGCCTCATAGTTCTGTGATTTAAATTCTGAACATTTCCTCTTCAAAGGAAGCGCCATTGCGTTTATCTCAAGACAACCATTGAGGTGTCATGTCGCACGTCTTAATCAATAACCTTCCTTTGTTCTTCAAGGCGGACGTTTTCCTCTAATATCCTTAATGAAAATCCGGGCCAGCAAATTCGTTAAATGCAATGTATCATGTAGTATGTGAAACGTATTCCACAGCGACGCCTCATAGCTGCGTGATTCAAAATTGTGGACATTTTCTCTTCAAAGGAAGCGCCATTGCGTTTATCTCAAGACAACCATTCAGGTGTCATGTCACACGTCTTAATGAATAACCTTCTTTTGTTCATCAAGGCGGGAATTTTCCTCTAATGTCCCGAAAGAAAATCCGGGCCAGCAAATTCGTTAAATGCAATGTATCATGTAGTATGTGAAACGTATTCCACAGCGACGCCTCATAGCTGCGTGATATAAATTTTGAACATTTCCTCTTCAAAGGAAGTGCCATTTCGTTTATCTCAAGCCAACCATTCAGGTGTCATGTCGCACGCCTTAATCAATAACCTTCCTTTGTTCATCAAGGCGGAAGTCTTCATCTAATGTTGGAAAGAAAATCCGGGCCAGCCAATTCGTTAAATGCAATATTTCATGTAGTATGTGAAACGAATTTCACAGCGACGCCTCATAGCTGCGTGATTTAAGCTTCAGAATATTTTCTCTTCAAAGGAAGCGAAACTGCGTTTCTCTCAAGATAACCTTTGAGGTGTCATGTCGCAAGTCTTAATCAATAACCTTCCTTTGTTCATCAAGGCGGACGTTTTCCTCTAATATCGCGAAACAAAATCCGGGCCAGCAAATTGGTTAAATGCAATATATCATGTAGTATGTGAAACGTATTCCACAGCGACGCCTCATAGCTGCGTGATTTAAATTCTGAACATTTCTTCTTCAAAGGAGGCGCCATTGCGTTTATCTCAAGACAACCTTTCAGGTGTCATGTCGCACGTGTTGATCAATAACCTTCCTTTGTTCCTCAAGGCGGACGTTTTTCTCAAATATCGTTAATGAAAATCCGGGCCAGCAAATTCGTTAAATGCAAGATATCATGTATTATGTGAAACGTATTCCACAGCGACGCCTCATAGCTGCGTGATTCAAAACTCTGAGCATCTTCTCTTCAAAGGATGCCACACTGCGTTTCTCTCAAGACAACCTTTCAGGTGTCATGTCGCACGTCCTAATCAATAACCTTCCTTTGTTCATCAAGGCGGAAGTTTTCCTCTAATGTCCCGAAAGAAAATCCGGGCAAGCAAATTCGTTAACTGCAATATATCATGTAGTATGTGAAACGGATTCCATAGCGACGCCTCATAGCAGCGTGATTTAATATTCAGAACATTTTCTCTTCAAAGGATGCGACACTGCGTTTCTCTCAAGACAACGTTTCAGGTGTCCTGTCGCACGTCTTAATCAATAACTTTCCTTTGTTCATCAAGGCGGAAGTTTTCCTCTAATATCCCGAAAGAAAATCCGGGCAAGCAAATTCGTTAAATGCAATATATCATGTAGTATGTGAAACGGATTCCACAGCGACGCCTCATAGCAGCGTGATTTAAAATTCAGAACGTTTTCTCTTCAAAGGATGCGACACTGCGTTTCTCTCAAGACAACGTTTCAGGTGTCATGCCGCACGTCTTAATCAATAACCTTCCTTTGATCATCAAGGCGGAAGTTTTCCTCTAATATCCCGAAAGAAAATCCGGGCAAGCAAATTCGTTTAATGCAATATATCATGTAGTATGTGAAACATATTCCGCAGCGACGCCTCATAGCTGCATGATTTAGAATTCAGAACATTTTCTCCTCAAAGGAAGCGCCACTACGTTTCTCTCAAGACAACCTTTCAGGTGTCATGCCGCACGTCTTAATCAATAACCTTCCTTTGATCATCAAGGCGGAAGTTTTCCTCTAATGTTGGAAAGAAAATCCGGGCCAGCCAATTCGTTAAATGCAATATTTCATGTAGTATGTGAAACGTATTCCACAGCGACGCCTCCTAGCTGCGAGATTTATAATTCAGAACATTTTCTCTTCAAAGGAAGCGAAACTGCGTTTCTCTCAAGACAACCTTTCAGGTGTCATGTCGCACATAGTAATCAATAACATTCGTTTGTTCATCAAGGCAGAAGATTTCCTTTAATATCATTAAAGAAAGTCCGGGCAAGCAAATTCGTTAAATGCAATATATCATGTAGTATGTGAAACGTATTCCACAGCGACGCCTCATAGCTGCGAGATTCAAAATTCTGAACATTTTCTCTTCAAAGGGAGCGAAACTGCGTTTCTCTCAAGAAAACCTTTCAGGTGTCATGTCGCACGTCTTAATCAATCACCTTCCTTTGTTCATCAAGGCGGAAGTTATCCTATAATATCGTTAAAGAAAATCCGGGCTAGCAAATTCGTTAAATGCAATAGATCATGTAGTATGTGAAACGTATTCCACAGCGACGCGTCATTGCTGCGTGATTTGAAATTCGGAACATTTTCTCGTCAAAGGAAGCGAAACAGCGTTTCTCTCAAGACAACCTTTCAGGTGTCATGTCGCATGTCTTAATCAATAACCTTCATTTGTTCATCAAGGCGGAAGAATTCCTTTAACATCGCGAAAGAAAATCCGGACCAGCCAATTCGTGAAATGCAATATTTCATGTAATATTGAAACGTATTCCACAGCGACGCCTCATAGCTGCGTGATTTAAAATTCTGAACATTTTCTCTTCAAGGGAAGCGCCATAGCGTTTCTCTCAAGACAACATTTCAGGTGTCATGTCGCACGTCTTAATCAATAACCTTCCTTTGTTCTTCAAGGCGGAAGTTTTCCTCTAATATCTTTAAAGTAAACCCGGGAGAGCAAATTGGTTAGATGCAATATATTATGTAGCATGTGTAACGTATTCCATAGCGACGCCTCATAGTTCTGTGATTTAATAATCTGAACATTTTCTCTTCAAAGGAAGCGCCACTGCGTTTCTCTCAAGACAACATTAGAGGTGTCATGTCGCACGTTCTAATCAATAACCTTCCTTTGTTCATCAAGGCGGAAATTTTCCTCTAATATCACTAAAGAAAATCCGGGCCAGCAAATTGGTTAAATGCAATATATCATGCAGTATGTGAAACGTATTCCACAGCGACGCCTCATAGCTGCGTGATTTAAATTCTGAAAATTTCCTCTTCAAAGGAAGCGCCATTGCGTTTATATCAAGACAATCATTCAGGTGTCATGTCGCACGTCTTAATCAATAACCTTCCTTTGTTCATCAAGGCGGAAGTTTTCCTCTAATGTTGGAAAGAAAATCCGGGCCAGCCAATTCGTTAAATGCAATATTTCATGTTGTATGTGAAACGTATTCCACAGCGACGCCTCATAGCTGCGTGATTTAAAATTCAGAACATTTTCTTTTCAAAGGAAGCGAAACTGCCTTTCTCTCAAGACAACCTTTCAGGTGTCATGTCGCACGTCTTAATCAATAACCTTCCTTTGTTCATCAAGGCGGAAGTTTTCCTCTAATATCGATAAAGAAAATCCGGGTCAGCAAACTGGTTAGATGCAATATATTATGTAGCATGTGTAACGTATTCCATAGCGACGCCTCATAGCTGCGTGATTCAAAATACTCAGCATTTTCTCTTCAAAGGAAGCGAAGCTGCGTTTCTCTCAAGACAACCTATCAGGTGTCATGTCGCCCGTCTTAATCAATAACCTTCCTTTGTTCTTCAAGGCGGACGTTTTCCTCTAATATCGTTACAGAAAATCCGGGCCAGCAAATTCGTTAAATGCAATATATCATGTAGTATGTGAAACGTATTCCACAGCGACGCCTCATAGCTGCGTGATTCAAAATTCTGAACATTTTCTCTTCAAAGGAAGCGAAACTGCCTTTCTCTCAAGACAACCTTTCAGGTGTCATGTCGCACGTCTTAATCAATAACCTTCCTTTGTTCATCAAGGCGGAAGTTTTCCTCTAATATCGATAAAGAAAATCCGGGTCAGCAAACTGGTTAGATGCAATATATTATGTAGCATGTGTAACGTATTCCATAGCGACGCCTCATAGCTGCGTGATTCAAAATACTCAGCATTTTCTCTTCAAAGGAAGCGAAGCTGCGTTTCTCTCAAGACAACCTATCAGGTGTCATGTCGCCCGTCTTAATCAATAACCTTCCTTTGTTCTTCAAGGCGGACGTTTTCCTCTAATATCGTTACAGAAAATCCGGGCCAGCAAATTCGTTAAATGCAATATATCATGTAGTATGTGAAACGTATTCCACAGCGACGCCTCATAGCTGCGTGATCTAAAATTCAAAACATTTTCTCTTCAAAGGAAGCGCCATTGGGTTTATCTCAAGACAACCTATCAGGTGTTATGTCGCACGTCTTAATCATTAACCTTCTTTGTTCTTCAAGGCGGACGTTTTCCTCTAATATCGTTACAGAAAATCCGGGCCAGCAAATTCGTTAAATGCAATATATCATGTAGTATGTGAAACGTATTCCACAGCGACGCCTCATAGCTGCGTGATTCAAAATTCTGAACATTTTCTCTTCAAAGGAAGCGAAACTGCCTTTCTCTCAAGACAACCTTTCAGGTGTCATGTCGCACGTCTTAATCAATAACCTTCCTTTGTTCATCAAGGCGGAAGTTTTCCTCTAATATCGATAAAGAAAATCCGGGTCAGCAAACTTGTTAGATGCAATATATTATGTAGTATGTGAAACGTATTCCAAAGCGACGCCTCATAGCTGCGTGATCCAAAATTCTGAACATTTTCTTTTCAAAGGAAGCGAAACTTCGTTTCTCTCAAGACAATCTTTCAGGCGTCATCTCGTACGTCTTAACCAATAGCCTTCCTTTGTTTATCAAGGCGGAAGTTTTCCTCTAATATCTTTAAAGTAAACCCGGGCCAGCAAATTGGTTAGATGCAATATATTAGGTAGCATGTGTAACGTATTCCACAGCGACGCCTCATAGCTACGTGATTTAAAATTCTGAACATTTTCTCATCAAAGGATAAGACACTGCGTTTCTCTCAAGACAACCTTTCAGGTGTCATGCCGCACGTCTTACTCAATAACCTTCCTTTGTTCATCAGGGCGGACGTTTTCCTCTAATATCGTTAAAGAAAATCCGGGTCAGCAAACTGGTTAGACGCAATATATTATGTAGCATGTGTAACGTATTCCATAGCGACGCCTCATAGCTGCGTTATTTAAAATTCAGAACATTTTCTCTTCAAAGGAAGCGCCATTGCGTTTCTCTCAAGACAACCTTTCAGGTGTCATGTCGCACGTCTTAATCAATAACATTCCTTTGTTCATCAAGCCGGACGTTTTCCTCTAATACCTTTAAAGTAAACCCGGGCCTGCAAATTCGTTAAATGCAATATATCATGTAGTATGTGAAACGTATTCCACAGCGACGCCTCATAGCTGCGTGATTTAAAATTATCGACATTTTCTCTTCAAAGGAAGCGAAACTGTGTTTCTCTCAAGACAACCTTTCAGGTGTCATGTCGCACGTAATAATCAATAACATTCCATTGTTCATCAAGGCGGACGTTTTCCTCTTATATCGTTAAAGACAATCCGCGCCAGAAAATTCGTTAAATGCAATATATCATGTAGTATGTGAAACGTATTGCACAGCGACGCCTCATAGCTGCGTGATTCAAAATACTGAGCATTTTCTCTTCAAAGGAAGCGAAGCTGCGTTTCTCTCAATACACCCTTTCAGGTGTCATGTCGCACGTCTTAATCAATAACCTTCCTTTGTTCTTCAAGGCGGTCGTTTTCCTCTAATATCGTTAAAGAAAATCCGGGCCAGCAAATTCGTTATATGCAATATATCATGCAGTATGTCAAACGTATTTCACAGCGACGCCTCATAGCTGCGTGATCCAAAATTCTGAACATTTTCTTTTCAAAGAAGCGAAACTTCATTTCTCTCAAGACAATCTGTCAGGCGTCATGTCGTACGTCTTAACCAATAGCCTTCCTTTGTTCATCAAGGCGGACGTTTTCCTCTAATATCGTTAAAGAAAATCCGGGCCAGCAAATTCGTTAAATGCAATATATCATGTAGTATGTGAAACGTATTCCACAGCGACGCCTCATAGCTGCGTGATTCAAAATACTGAGCATTTTCTCTTCAAAGGAAGCGAAGCTGCGTTTCTCTCAATACACCCTTTCAGGTGTCATGTCGCACGTCTTAATCAATAACCTTCCTTTGTTCTTCAAGACGGAAGTTTCCCTCTAATATCGTTAAAGAAAATCCGGGCCAGCAAATTCGTTATATGCAATATATCATGCAGTATGTCAAACGTATTCCACAGCGACGCCTCATAGCTGCGTGATCGAAAATTCTGAACATTTTCTCTTCAAAGGAAGCGAAACTTCGTTTCTCTCAAGACAATCTTTCAGGCGTCATGTCGTACGTCTTAGCAATAGCCTTCCTTTGTTCATCAAGGCGGACGTTTTCCTCTAATATCGTTGAAGACAATCCGGGCCAGAAAATTCGTTAAATGCAATATATCATGCAGTATGTGAAACGTATTCCACAGCGACGCCCCATAGCTGCGTGATTCAAAATACTGAGCATTTTCTCTTCAAACGAAGCGAAGCTGCGTTTCTCTCAAGACAACCTTTCAGGTGTCACGTCGCACGTCTTAATCAATAACCTTCCTTTGTTCATCAAGGCGGAAGTTTTCCTCTAATATCGTTAAAGAAAATCCGGGCCAGCAAATTCGTTAAATGCAATATATCATGGAGTATGTGAAACGTATTCCACAGCGACGCCTCATAGCTGCGTGATTTAAAATTCTAAACATTTTCTCTTCAAAGGAAGCGCCACTGCGTTTCTGTCAAGACACATTTTCAGGTATCATGTCGTACGTCTTAATCAATACCTTACTTAGTTCATCAAGGCAGAAGTTTCCCTCTAATATCGTTAAAGAAAATCCGGCTCAGCAAACTGGTTAGATGCCTCTAATATGTAACATGTGTAACGTATTCCAAAGCAACGCCTTATAGCTGCGTGATTTAAAATTCAGAACATTTTCTCTTCAAGGAAAGCGCCATTGCGTTTCTCTCAAGACAACCTTTCAGGTGTAATGTCGCACGCCTTAATCAATAACCTTCCTTTGTTCATCAAGGCAGACGTTTTCCTCTAATATCGTTAAAGAAAATCCGGGCCAGCAAATTCGTTAAATGCAATAGATCATGTAGTATGTGAAACGTATTCCACAGCGATGCCTCATAGCTGCGTGATTTAAAATTCTGAACATTTTCTCTTCAAAGGAAGCGAAACTGCGTTTCTCTCAAGACAACCTTTCAGGTGTGATCTCGCACGTCTTAATCAATAACCTTCCTTTGTTCATTAAGGCGGAAGTTTTCCTGTAATATCGTTAAAAAAAATCTGGGCCAGCAAATTGGTTAGCTGCAATATAACATGTAGTATGTGTAACGTATTCCACAGCGAAGCCTTATAGCTGCGTGATTTAAAATTCTGAACATTTTCTCTTCAAAGGAAGCGAAGCTGCGTTTCTCTCAATACACCCTTTCAGGTGTCATGTCGCACGTCTTAATCAATAACCTTCCTTTGTTTTTCAAGGCGGACGTTTTCCTCTAATATCGTTAAAGAAAATCCGGGCCAGCAAATTCGTTATATGCAATATATCATGCAGTATGTCAAACGTATTCCACAGCGACGCCTCATAGCTGCGTGATCCAAAATTCTGAACATTTTCTCTTCAAAGGAAGCGCCATTGGGTTTATCTCAAGACAACCTATCAGGTGTTATGTCGCACGTCTTAATCATTAACCTTCCTTTGTTCTTCAAGGCGGACGTTTTCCTCGAATATCGTTAAAGAAAATCCGGGCCAGCCAATTCGTTAAATGCAATATATCATGTAGTATGTGAAACGTATTCCACAGCGACGCCTCATAGCTGCGTGATCTAAAATTCAAAACATTTTCTCTTCAAAGGAAGCGCCATTGGGTTTATCTCAAGACAACCTATCAGGTGTTATGTCGCACGTCTTAATCATTAACCTTCCTTTGTTCTTCAAGGCGGACGTTTTCCTCGAATATCGTTAAAGAAAATCCGGGCCAGCAAATTCGTTAAATGCAATATATCATGTAGTATGTGAAACGTATTCCACAGCGACGCCTCATAGCTGCGTGATCTAAAATTCAAAACATTTTCTCTTCAAAAGAAGCGCCATTGGGTTTATCTCAAGACAACCTATCAGGTGTTATGTCGCACGTCTTAATCATTAACCTTCCTTTGTTCTTCAAGGCGGACGTTTTCCTCGAATATCGTTAAAGAGAATCCGGGCCAGCCAATTCGTTAAATGCAATATTTCATGTAGTATGTGAAACGTATTCCACAGCGACGCCTCATAGCTGCGTGATTTAAAATTCTCAACATTTTCTCTTCAAAGGAAGTGAAACTGCGTTTTTCTCAAGACAACCTTTCAGGTGTCATGTCGCACGTATTAATCAATAACATTCCTTTGTTCATCAAGGCGGACGTTTTCCTCTAATATCGTTAAAGACAATCCGGGCCAGCAAATTCGTTATATGCAATATATCATGCAGTATGTCAAACGTATTCCACAGCGACGCCTCATAGCTGCGTGATTCAAAATTCAGAACATTTTCTCTTCAAAGGAAGCGAAACTGCGTTTCTCTCAAGACAACCTTTCAGGTGTCACGTCGCACGTCTTAATCAATAACCTTCCTTTGTTCATCAAGGCGGAAGTTTTCCTCTAATATCGTTAAAGAAAATCCGGGCCAGCAAATTCGTTAAATGCAATATATCATGGACTATGTGAAACGTATTCCACAGCGACGCCTCATAGCTGCGTGATTTAAAATTCTAAACATTTTCTCTTCAAAGGAAGCGCCACTGCGTTTCTGTCAAGACACATTTTCAGGTATCATGTCGTACGTCTTAATCAATACCTTACTTAGTTCATCAAGGCAGAAGTTTCCCTCTAATATCGTTAAAGAAAATCCGGCTCAGCAAACTGGTTAGATGCCTCTAATATGTAACATGTGTAACGTATTCCAAAGCAACGCCTTATAGCTGCGTGATTTAAAATTCAGAACATTTTCTCTTCAAGGAAAGCGCCATTGCGTTTCTCTCAAGACAACCTTTCTGGTGTCATGTCGCACGCCTTAATCAATAACCTTCCTTTGTTCATCAAGGCAGCCGTTTTCCTCTAATATCGTTAAAGAAAATCCGGGCCAGCAAATTCGTTAAATGCAATAGATCATGTAGTATGTGAAACGTATTCCACAGCGATGCCTCATAGCTGCGTGATTTAAAATTCTGAACATTTTCTCTTCAAAGGAAGCGAAACTGCGTTTCTCTCAAGACAACATTTCAGGTGTGATCTCGCACGTCTTAATCAATAACCTTCCTTTGTTCATTAAGGCGGAAGTTTTCCTGTAATATCGTTAAAAAAAATCTGGGCCAGCAAATTGGTTAGCTGCAATATAACATGTAGTATGTGTAACGTATTCCACAGCGAAGCCTTATAGCTGCGTGATTTAAAATTCTGAACATTTTCTCTTCAAAGGAAGCGAAACTGCGTTTCTCTCAAGACAACCTTTCAGGTGTCATGTCGCACGTATTAATCAATAACATTCCTTTGTTCATCAAGGCGCACGTTTTCCTCTAATATCGTTAAAGACAATCCGGGCCAGAAAATTCGTTAAATGCAATATATCATGCAGTATGTGAAACGTATTCCACAGCGACGCCTCATAGCTGCGTGATTCAAAATACTGAGCATTTTCTCTTCAAAGGAAGCGAAGCTGCGTTTCTCTCAATACACCCTTTCAGGTGTCATGTCGCACGTCTTAATCAATAACCTTCCTTTGTTTTTCAAGGCGGACGTTTTCCTCTAATATCGTTAAAGAAAATCCGGGCCAGCAAATTCGTTATATGCAATATATCATGCAGTATGTCAAACGTATTCCACAGCGACGCCTCATAGCTGCGTGATCCAAAATTCTGAACATTTTCTTTTCAAAGGAAGCGAAACTTCGTTTCTCTCAAGACAATCTTTCAGGCGTCATGTCGTACGTCTTAACCAATAGCCTTCCTTTGTTCATCAAGGCGGACGTTTTCCTCTAATATCGTTAAAGAAAATCCGGGCCAGCAAATTCGTTAAATGCAATATATCATGTAGTATGTGAAACGTATTCCACAGCGACGCCTCATAGCTGCGTGATCTAAAATTCAAAACATTTTCTCTTCAAAGGAAGCGCCATTGGGTTTATCTCAAGACAACCTATCAGGTGTTATGTCGCACGTCTTAATCAATAACCTCCCTTTCTTCTTCAAGGCAGACGTTTTTCTCTAATATCGTTAAAGAAAATCCGGGCCAGCAAATTCGTTAAATGCAATATATCATGCAGTATGTGAAACGTATTCCACAGCGACGCCTCATAGCTGCGTGATTCAAAATTCTGAACATTTTCTCTTCAAAGGAAGCGAAACTGCGTTTCTCTCAAGACAACCTTTCAGGTGTCATGTCGCACGTGTTAATCAATAACCTTCCTTTGTACATCAAGGCGGAATTTTCCTCTAATGTCCCGAAAGAAAATCCGGGCAAGCAAATTCGTAAAATGCAATATATCATGTAGTATGTGAAACGTATTCCACAGCGACGCCTCATAGCTGCATGATTCAAAATTCAGAACATTTTCTCTTCAAAGGAAGCGAAACTGCGTTTCTTTTAAGACAACCTTTCGGGTGTCATGTCGCACGTCTTAATCAATAACCTTCCTTTGTTCATCAAGGCGGAAGATTTCCTTTAATATTGCGAAAGACAATCCGGGCCAGCCAATTCGTTAAATGCAATATTTCATGTAGTATGTGAAACGTATTCCACAGCGACGCCTCATAGCTGCGTGATTTTAAATTCTGAAAATTTCCTCTTCAAAGGAAGCGAAACTGCGTTTCTGTCAAGACAACCTTTCAGTTGTCATGTCGCACGTCTTAATCAATAACCTTCCTTTGTTCATCAAGGCGGAAATTTTCCTGCAATATCGGTAAAGAAAATCCGGGCCAGCAAATTGGTTAGATGCAATATATTAGGTAGCATGTGTAACGTATTCCACAGCGACGCCTCATAGTTCAGTGATTTAAAATTCAGAACATTTTCTCTTCAAAGGAATCGCCACTGCGTTTCTCTCAAGACAACCTTTCAGGTGTCATGTCGCACGACTTAATCAATAACCTTCCTTTGTTCATCAAGGCGGATGTTTTTCTCTAATATCATTAAAGAAAATCCGGGTCAGCAAACTGGTCAGATGCAATATATTATGTAGCATGTGTACCGTATTCCTCAGCGACGCCTCATAGCTGCGTGATATAAAATTCTGAACATTTTCTCTTTAAAGGAAGCGCCACTGAGTTTCTCTCAAGACAACCTTTCAGGTGTCATGTCGCACGTCCTAATCAATAACCTTCCTTTGTTCATCAAGGCGGAAGTTTTCCTCTAATGTCACGAAAGAAAATCCGGGCCAGCCAATTCGTTAAATGCAATATATGATGCAGTATGTGAAACGTATTCCATAGCGACGTCTCATAGCTGCAAGATTCAAAATTCTGAACATTTTCTCTTCAAAGGAAGCGAAACTGCGTTTCTTTCAAGACAACCTTTCCGGTGTCATGTCGCACGTCTTAGTCAATAACCTTACTTTGTTCATCAAGGCGGAAGTTTTCCTCTAATGTCCCGAAAGAAAATCCGGGCCAGCCAATTCGTTAAATGCAATATATGATGCAGTATGCCAAACGTATTCCACAGCGACGCCTCATAGCTGCGTGATTCAAAATTCTGAACATTTTCTCTTCAAAGGAAGCGAAACTGCGTTTCTCTCAAGACAACCTTTCAGGTGTCATGTCGCACGTCCTAATCAATACCCTTCCTTTGTTCATCAAGGCGGAAGTTTTCCTGTAATATCACGAAACAATATCCGGGCCAGCAAATTGGTTCAATGCAATATATCATGTAGTATGTGAAACGTATTCCACAGCGACGCCTCATGGCTGTGTGATTTAAAATTCTGAACATTTTCTCTTCAAAGGAAGCGCCCTTGCGTTTATCTCAAGACAACCTTTCAGGTGTCATGTCGCACGTTCTATTCAATAACCTTCCTTTGTTCTTCAAGGCGGACGTTTTTCTCTAATATCGTTAAAGAAAATCCGGGCCAGCAAATTCGTTAAATGCAATATATCATGCAGTATGTCAAACATATTCCACAGCGACGCCTCATAGCTGCGTGATTCAAAGTTCTGAACATTTTCTCTTCAAAGGAAGCGAAACTGTGTTTCTCTCAAGACAACCTTTCGGGTGTCTTGTCGCACGTCTTAATCAATAACCTTCCTTTGTTCATCAAGGCGGAAGTCTTCCTCAAATGTCCCGAAAGAAAATCCGGGCCAGCCAATTCGTTAAATGCAATATATGATGCAGTATGTGAAACGTATTCCACAGCGACGCCTCATAGCTGCGAGATTCAAAATTCTGAACATTTTCTCTTCAAAGGAAGCGAAACTGCGTTTCTCTCAAGACAACCTTTCAGGTGTCATGTCGCACGTCCTAATCAATAACCTTCCTTTGTTCATCAAGGCGGAAGTTTTCCTTTAATGTCCCGAAAGAAAATCCGGGCCAGCCAATTCGTTAAATGCAATATTTCATGTAGTATGTGAAACGTATTCCACAGCGACGCCTCATAGCTGCGTGATTCAAAATTCTGAACATTTTCTCTTCAAAGGAAACGAAACTGCGTTTCTCACAAGACAACCTTTAAGGTGTCAAGTCGCACGTCCTAATCAATAACCTTCCTTTGTTCATCAAGGCGGAAGATGTCCTTTATATTGCGAAAAAAAATTCGGGCAAGCAAATTCGTGAAATGCAATATATCATGTGGTATGTGAAACGTATTCCACAGCGACGCCTCATAGCTGCGTGATCCAAAATTCTGAGCATTTCCTCTTCAACGAAAGCGCCATTGCGTTTCTCTCAAGACAACGTTTAAGGTGTCATGTCGCACGTCTTAATCAATAACATTCCTTTGTTCATCAAGGCGGACTTTTTCCTGTAATATCGTTAAAGAAAATCCGGGCCAGCAAATTCGTTAAATGCAATATATCATGCAGTATGTGAAACGTATTCCACAGCGACGCCTCATAGCTGCGTGATTCAAAATTCTGAACATTTTCGCTTCAAATGAAGCGAAACTGCGTTTCTCTCAAAACAACCTTTCAGGTGTCATGTCGCACGTCTTAATCAATAACCTTCCTTTGTTCATCAAGGCGGAAGTTTTCCTCTAATGTCGCGGAAGAAAATCCGGGCAAGCAAATTCGTTAAATGCAATATACCATGTAGTATGTGAAACGTATTCCACAGCGACGCCTCATAGCTGCGTGATTCAAAGTACTGAACATTTTCTCTTCAAAGGAAGCAAAACTGCGTTTCTCACAAGACAACCTTTAAGGTGTCAAGTCGCACGTCCTAATCAATAACCTTCCTTTGTTCATCAAGGCGGAAGATATCCTTTATATAGCGAAAAAAAATTCGGGCAAGCAAATTCGTGAAATGCAATATATCATGTGGTATGTGAAACGTATTCCACAGCGACGCCTCATAGCTGCGTGATCCAAAATTCTGAGCATTTCCTCTTCAACGAAAGCGCCATTGCGTTTCTCTCAAGACAACGTTTAAGGTGTCATGTCGCACGTCTTAATCAATAACATTCCTTTGTTCATCAAGGCGGACTTTTTCCTGTAATATCGTTAAAGAAAATCCGGGCCAGCAAATTCGTTAAATGCAATATATCACGCTGTATGTGAAACGTATTCCACAGCGACGCCTCATAGCTGCGTGATTCAAAATTCTGAACATTTTCTCTTCAAATGAAGCGAAACTGCGTTTCTCTCAAAACAACCTTTCAGGTGTCATGTCGCACGTCTTAATCAATAACCTTCCTTTGTTCATCAAGGCGGAAGTTTTCCTGTAATATCGTTAAAGAAAATCCGGGCCAGCAAATTCGTTACATGCAATATATCACGCTGTATGTGAAACGTATTCCACAGCGACGCCTCATAGCTGCGTGATTCAAAATTCTGAACATTTTCTCTTCAAATGAAGCGAAACTGCGTTTCTCTCAAAACAACCTTTCAGGTGTCATGTCGCACGTCTTAATCAATAACCTTCCTTTGTTCATCAAGGCGGAAGTTTTCCTCTAATGTCGCGGAAGAAAATCCGGGCAAGCAAATTCGTTAAATGCAATATACCATGTAGTATGTGAAACGTATTCCCGAGCGACGCCTCATAGCTGCGTGATTCAAAATACTGAACATTTTCTCTTCAAAGGAAGCAAACTGCGTTTCTCTCAAGGCAACCTTTCAGGTGTCATGTCGCACGTCTTAATCAATAACCTTCCTTTGTTCTTCAAGGCAGACGTTTTTCTCTAATATCGTTAAAGAAAATCCGGGCCAGCAAATTCGTTAAATGCAATATATCATGCAGTATGTGAAACGTATTCCACAGCGACGCCTTATAGCTGCGTGATTCAAAATTCTGAACATTTTCTCTTCAAAGGAAGCGAAACTGCGTTTCTCTCAAGACAACCTTTCAGGTGTCATGTCGCACGTGTTAATCAATAACCTTCCTTTGTACATCAAGGCGGAATTTTCCTCTAATGTCCCGAAAGAAAATCCGGGCAAGCAAATTCGTTAAATGCAATATATCATGTAGTATGTGAAACGTATTCCACAGCGACGCCTCATAGCTGCATGATTCAAAATTCAGAACATTTTCTCTTCAAAGGAAGCGAAACTGCGTTTCTCTCAAGACAACCTTTCGGGTGTCATGTCGCACGTCTTAATCAATAACCTTCCTTTGTTCATCAAGGCGGAAGATTTCCTTTAATATTGCGAAAGACAATCCGGGCCAGCCAATTCGTTAAATGCAATATTTCATGTAGTATGTGAAACGTATTCCACAGCGACGCCTCATAGCTGCGTGATTTTAAATTCTGAAAATTTCCTCTTCAAAGGAAGCGAAACTGCGTTTCTGTCAAGACAACCTTTCAGTTGTCATGTCGCACGTCTTAATCAATAACCTTCCTTTGTTCATCAAGGCGGAAATTTTCCTGCAATATCGGTAAAGAAAATCCGGGCCAGCAAATTGGTTAGATGCAATATATTAGGTAGCATGTGTAACGTATTCCACAGCGACGCCTCATAGTTCAGTGATTTAAAATTCAGAACATTTTCTCTTCAAAGGAATCGCCACTGCGTTTCTCTGAAGACAACCTTTCAGGTGTCATGTCGCACGACTTAATCAATAACCTTCCTTTGTTCATCAAGGCGGATGTTTTTCTCTAATATCATTAAAGAAAATCCGGGTCAGCAAACTGGTCAGATGCAATATATTATGTAGCATGTGTACCGTATTCCTCAGCGACGCCTCATAGCTGCGTGATATAAAATTCTGAACATTTTCTCTTTAAAGGAAGCGCCACTGAGTTTCTCTCAAGACAACCTTTCAGGTGTCATGTCGCACGTCCTAATCAATAACCTTCCTTTGTTCATCAAGGCGGAAGTTTTCCTCTAATGTCACGAAAGAAAATCCGGGCCAGCCAATTCGTTAAATGCAATATATGATGCAGTATGTGAAACGTATTCCATAGCGACGCCTCATAGCTGCAAGATTCAAAATTCTGAACATTTTCTCTTCAAAGGAAGCGAAACTGCGTTTCTTTCAAGACAACCTTTCCGGTGTCATGTCGCACGTCTTAGTCAATAACCTTACTTTGTTCATCAAGGCGGAAGTTTTCCTCTAATGTCCCGAAAGAAAATCCGGGCCAGCCAATTCGTTAAATGCAATATATGATGCAGTATGCCAAACGTATTCCACAGCGACGCCTCATAGCTGCGTGATTCAAAATTCTGAACATTTTCTCTTCAAAGGAAGCGAAACTGCGTTTCTCTCAAGACAACCTTTCAGGTGTCATGTCGCACGTCCTAATCAATACCCTTCCTTTGTTCATCAAGGCGGAAGTTTTCCTGTAATATCACGAAACAATATCCGGGCCAGCAAATTGGTTCAATGCAATATATCATGTAGTATGTGAAACGTATTCCACAGCGACGCCTCATGGCTGTGTGATTTAAAATTCTGAACATTTTCTCTTCAAAGGAAGCGCCCTTGCGTTTATCTCAAGACAACCTTTCAGGTGTCATGTCGCACGTTTTATTCAATAACCTTCCTTTGTTCTTCAAGGCGGACGTTTTTCTCTAATATCGTTAAAGAAAATCCGGGCCAGCAAATTCGTTAAATGCAATATATCATGCAGTATGTCAAACGTATTCCACAGCGACGCCTCATAGCTGCGTGATTCAAAGTTCTGAACATTTTCTCTTCAAAGGAAGCGAAACTGTGTTTCTCTCAAGACAACCTTTCGGGTGTCATGTCGCACGTCTTAATCAATAACCTTCCTTTGTTCATCAAGGCGGAAGTCTTCCTCAAATGTCCCGAAAGAAAATCCGGGCCAGCCAATTCGTTAAATGCAATATTTCATGTAGTATGTGAAACGTATTCCACAGCGACGCCTCATAGCTGCGTGATTCAAAATTCTGAACATTTTCTCTTCAAAGGAAACGAAACTGCGTTTCTCTCAAGACAACCTTTCAGGTGTCATGTCGCACGTCTTAATCAATAACCTTCCTTTGTTCATCAAGGCGGAAGTTTTCCTCTAATGTCGCGGAAGAAAATCCGGGCAAGCAAATTCGTTAAATGCAATATACCATGTAGTATGTGAAACGTATTCCACAGCGACGCCTCATAGCTGCGTGATTCAAAGTACTGAACATTTTCTCTTCAAAGGAAGCAAAACTGCGTTTCTCACAAGACAACCTTTAAGGTGTCAAGTCGCACGTCCTAATCAATAACCTTCCTTTGTTCATCTAGGCGGTAGATATCCTTTATATTGCGAAAAAAAATTCGGGCAAGCAAATTCGTGAAATGCAATATATCATGTGGTATGTGAAACGTATTCCACAGCGACGCCTCATAGCTGCGTGATCCAAAATTCTGAGCATTTCCTCTTCAACGAAAGCGCCATTGCGTTTCTCTCAAGACAACGTTTAAGGTGTCATGTCGCACGTCTTAATCAATAATATTCCTTTGTTCATCAAGGCGGACGTTTTCCTGTAATATCGTTAAAGAAAATCCGGGCCAGCAAATTCGTTAAATGCAATATATCATGCAGTATGTGAAACGTATTCCACAGCGACGCCTCATAGCTGCGTGATTCAAAATTCTGAACATTTTCTCTTCAAATGAAGCGAAACTGCGTTTCTCTCAAAACAACCTTTCAGGTGTCATGTCGCACGTCTTAATCAATAACCTTCCTTTGTTCATCAAGGCGGAAGTTTTCCTGTAATATCACGAAACAATATCCGGGCCAGCAAATTGGTTCAATGCAATATATCATGTAGTATGTGAAACGTATTCCACAGCGACGCCTCATGGCTGTGTGATTTAAAATTCTGAACATTTTCTCTTCAACGGAAGCGCCCTTGCGTTTATCTCAAGACAACCTTTCAGGTGTCATGTCGCACGTTTTATTCGATAACCTTCCTTTGTTCTTCAAGGCGGACGTTTTTCTCTAATATCGTTAAAGAAAATCCGGGCCAGCAAATTCGTTAAATGCAATATATCATGCAGTATGTCAAACGTATTCCACAGCGACGCCTCATAGCTGCGTGATTCAAAGTTCTGAACATTTTCTCTTCAAAGGAAGCGAAACTGTGTTTCTCTCAAGACAACCTTTCGGGTGTCATGTCGCACGTCTTAATCAATAACCTTCCTTTGTTCATCAAGGCGGAAGTCTTCCTCAAATGTCCCGAAAGAAAATCCGGGCCAGCCAATTCGTTAAATGCAATATATGATGCAGTATGTGAAACGTATTCCACAGCGACGCCTCATAGCTGCGAGATTCAAAATTCTGAAGATTTTCTCTTCAAAGGAAGCGAAACTGCGTTTCTCTCAAGACAACCTTTCAGGTGTCATGTCGCACGTCCTAATCAATAACCTTCCTTTGTTCATCAAGGCGGAAGTTTTCCTCTAATGTCCCGAAAGAAAATCCGGGCCAGCCAATTCGTTAAGTGCAATATTTCATGTAGTATGTGAAACGTATTCCACAGCGACGCCTCATAGCTGCGTGATTCAAAATTCTGAACATTTTCTCTTCAAAGGAAACGAAACTGCGTTTCTCTCAAGACAACCTTTCAGGTGTCATGTCGCACGTCTTAATCAATAACCTTCCTTTGTTCATCAAGGCGGAAGTTTTCCTCTAATGTCGCGGAAGAAAATCCGGGCAAGCAAATTCGTTAAATGCAATATACCATGTAGTATGTGAAACGTATTCCACAGCGACGCCTCATAGCTGCGTGATTCAAAGTACTGAACATTTTCTCTTCAAAGGAAGCAAAACTGCGTTTCTCACAAGACAACCTTTAAGGTGTCAAGTCGCACGTCCTAATCAATAACCTTCCTTTGTTCATCAAGGCGGAAGATATCCTTTATATTGCGAAAAAAAATTCGGGCAAGCAAATTCGTGAAATGCAATATATCATGTGGTATGTGAAACGTATTCCACAGCGACGCCTCATAGCTGCGTGATCCAAAATTCTGAGCATTTCCTCTTCAACGAAAGCGCCATTGCGTTTCTCTCAAGACAACGTTTAAGGTGTCATGTCGCACGTCTTAATCAATAACATTCCTTTGTTCATCAAGGCGGACTTTTTCCTGTAATATCGTTAAAGAAAATCCGGGCCAGCAAATTCGTTAAATGCAATATATCATGCAGTATGTGAAACGTATTCCACAGCGACGCCTCATAGCTGCGTGATTCAAAATTCTGAACATTTTCTCTTCAAGTGAAGCGAAACTGCGTTTCTCTCAAAACAACCTTTCAGGTGTCATGTCGCACGTCTTAATCAATAACCTTCCTTTGTTCATCAAGGCGGAAGTTTTCCTCTAATGTCGCGGAAGAAAATCCGGGCAAGCAAATTCGTTAAATGCAATATACCATGTAGTATGTGAAACGTATTCCACAGCGACGCCTCATAGCTGCGTGATTCAAAGTACTGAACATTTTCTCTTCAAAGGAAGCAAAACTGCGTTTCTCACAAGACAACCTTTAAGGTGTCAAGTCGCACGTCCTAATCAATAACCTTCCTTTGTTCATCAAGGCGGAAGATATCCTTTATATTGCGAAAAAAAATTCGGGCAAGCAAATTCGTGAAATGCAATATATCATGTGGTATGTGAAACGTATTCCACAGCGACGCCTCATAGCTGCGTGATCCAAAATTCTGAGCATTTCCTCTTCAACGAAAGCGCCATTGCGTTTCTCTCAAGACAACGTTTAAGGTGTCATGTCGCACGTCTTAATCAATAACATTCCTTTGTTCATCAAGGCGGACTTTTTCCTGTAATATCGTTAAAGAAAATCCGGGCCAGCAAATTCGTTAAATGCAATATATCACGCTGTATGTGAAACGTATTCCACAGCGACGCCTCATAGCTGCGTGATTCAAAATTCTGAACATTTTCTCTTCAAATGAAGCGAAACTGCGTTTCTCTCAAAACAACCTTTCAGGTGTCATGTCGCACGTCTTAATCAATAACCTTCCTTTGTTCATCAAGGCGGAAGTTTTCCTGTAATATCGTTAAAGAAAATCCGGGCCAGCAAATTCGTTACATGCAATATATCACGCTGTATGTGAAACGTATTCCACAGCGACGCCTCATAGCTGCGTGATTCAAAATTCTGAACATTTTCTCTTCAAATGAAGCGAAACTGCGTTTCTCTCAAAACAACCTTTCAGGTGTCATGTCGCACGTCTTAATCAATAACCTTCCTTTGTTCATCAAGGCGGAAGTTTTCCTCTAATGTCGCGGAAGAAAATCCGGGCAAGCAAATTCGTTAAATGCAATATACCATGTAGTATGTGAAACGTATTCCCGAGCGACGCCTCATAGCTGCGTGATTCAAAATACTGAACATTTTCTCTTCAAAGGAAGCAAACTGCGTTTCTCTCAAGGCAACCTTTCAGGTGTCATGTCGCACGTCTTAATCAATAACCTTCCTTTGTTCATCAAGGCGTAAGTTTTCCTGTAATATCAGGAAACAAAATCCGGGCCAGCAAATTGGTTCAATGCAATATATCATGTAGTATGTGAAACGTATTCCTCAGCGACGCCTCATAGCTGTGTGATTTAAAATTCTGAACATTTTCTCTTCAAAGGAAGCGCCCTTGCGTTTATCTCAAGACAACCTTTCAGGTGTCATGTCGCACGTTTTATTCAATGACCTTCCTTTGTTCTTCAAGGCGGACGTTTTTCTCTAATATCGTTAAAGAAAATCCGGGCCAGCCAATTCGTTAAATGCAATATATCATGCAGTACGTGAAACGTATTCAACAGCGACGCCTCATAGCTGTGTGATTTAAAATTCAGAACATTTTCTCTTCAAAGGATGCGACACTGCGTTCCTCTCAAGACAACCTTTCAGGTGTCATGTCGCACGTCCTAATCAATAACCTTCCTTTGTTCATCAAGGCGGAAGTTTTCCTCTAATGTCCCGAAAGAAAATCCGGGCCAGCCAATTCGTTAAATGCAATATATGATGCAGTATGTGAAACGTATTCCACAGCGACGCCTCATAGCTGCGTGATTCAAAATTCTGAACATTTTCTCTTCAAAGGAAGCGAAACTGCGTTTCTCTCAAGACAACCTTTCAGGTGTCATGTCGCACGTCTTAGTCAATAACCTTACTTTGTTCATCAAGGCGGAAGTTTTCCTCTAATGTCCGGAAAGAAAATCCGGGCCAGCCGATTCGTTAAATGCAATATATGATGCAGTATGTCAAACGTATTCCACAGCGACGCCTCATAGCTGTGTGATTCAGAATTCTGAACATTTTCTCTTCAAAGGAAGCGAAACTGCGTTTCTCTCAAGACAACCTTTCAGGTGTCATGTCGCACGTCCTAATCAATAACCTTCCTTTGTTCATCAAGGCGGAAGTTTCCTCTAATATCGTTAATGAAAATCCGGGCCCGCAAATTCGTTAAATGCAATATATCATGTAGTATGTGAAACGTATTCCACAGAGACGCCTCATAGCTGCGTGATTCAAAATACTGAACATTTTCTCTTCAAAGGAAGCGAAACTGCGTTTCTCTCAAGACAACCTTTCAGGTGTCATGTCGCACGTCTTAATCAATAACCTTCCTTTGTTCATCAAGGCGGAAGTTTTCCTGTAATATCACGAAACAAAATCTGGGCCAGCAAATTGGTTCAGTGCAATATATCATGTAGTATGTGAAACGTATTCCACAGCGACGCCTCATAGCTGTGTGATTTAAAATTCTGAACATTTTCTCTTCAAAGGAAGCGCCCTTGCGTTTATCTCAAGACAACCTTTCAGGTGTCGTGTCGCACGTTTCATTCAATAACCTTCCTTTGTTCTTCAAGGCGGACGTTTTTCTCTAATATCGTTAAAGAAAATCCGGGCCAGCAAATTCTTTAAATGTAATATATCATGCAGTATGTCAAACGTATTCCACAGCGACGCCTCATAGCTGCGTGATTCAAAGTTCTGAATATTTTCTCTTCAAAGGAAGCGAAACTGTGTTTCTCTCAAGACAACCTTTCGGGTGTCATGTCGCACGTCTTAATCAATAACCTTCCTTTGTTCATCAAGGCGGAAGCCTTCCTCAAATGTCCCGAAAGAAAATCCGGGCCAGCCAATTCGTTAAATGCAATATATGATGCAGTATGTGAAACGTATTCCACAGCGACGCCTCATATCTGCGAGATTCAAAATTCTGAACTTTTTCTCTTCAAAGGAAACGAAACTGCGTTTCTCTCAAGACAACCTTTCAGGTGTCATGTCGCACGTCTTAATCAATAACCTTCCTTTGTTCATCAAGGCGGAAGTTTTCCTCTAATGTCCCGAAAGAAAATCCGGGCCAGCCAATTTGTTAAATGCAATATATCATGCAGTATGTGAAACGTATTCCACAGCGACGCCTCATAGCTGCGTGACTTAAAATTCAGAACATTTTCTCTTTAAAGAATGCGACACTGCGTTTCTCTCAATACAATCTTTCAGGTGTCATGTCGCACGTCTTAATCAATAACCTTCCTTTGTTCAGCAAGGCGGAATTTTTCCTCTAATGTCCCGAAAGAAAATCCCGGACAGCCAATTCGTTAAATGCAATATATCATGCAGTATGTGAGACGTATTCCACAGCGACGCCTCATAGCTGCGTTATTCAAAATGCAGAACATTTTCTCTTCAAAGGATGCGACACTGCGTTTCTCTCAAGACAACCTTTCAGGTGTCATGTCGCACGTCTTAATCAATAACCTTCCTTTGTTCATCAAGGGGGAAGTTTTCCTCTAATGTTGGAAAAAAAATCCGGGAGAGCCAATTCGTTAAATGCAATATATCATGCAGTATGTGAAACGTATTCCACTGTGACGCCTCATGGCTGCGTGATTCCAAATTCTGAACATTTTCTCTTCAAAGGATGCGAAACTGCGTTTCCCTCAAGACAACCTTTCAGGTGTCATGCCGCACGTCTTAATCAATAACCTTCCTTTGTTCATCAAGGCGGAAGTTTTCCTCTAATGTTGGAGAAAAAATCCTGGCCAGCCAATTCGTTAAATGCAATATTTCATGTAGTATGTGAAAGGTACTCCACAGCGACACCTCATAGCTGCGTGATTCAAAATTCTGAACATTTTCTCTTTGAAGGAAGCGAAACTGCGTTTGTCTCAAGACAACCATTTAGGTGTCATGTCGCACGTCTTAATCAATCATCATCATCATCATCATCATCATCAGCCTGGTTACGCCCACTGCAGGGCAAAGGCCTCTCCCATATTTCTCCAATCACCCCGGTCATGTACTAATTGTGGCCATGCCGTCCCTGCAAACTTCTTAATCTCATCCGCCCACCTAACTTTCTGCCGCCCCCTGCTACGCTTCCCTTCCCTTGGAATCCAGTCCGTAACCCTTAATGACCATCGGTTATCTTCCCTCCTCATTACATGTCCTGCCCATGCCCATTTCTTTTTCTTGATTTCAACTAAGATGTCATTTACTCGCGTTTGTTCCCTCACCCAATCAGCTCTTTTCTTATCCCTTAACGTTACACCTATCATTCTTCTTTCCATAGCTCGTTGCGTCGTCCTCAATTTGAGTAGAACCCTTTTCGTAAGCCTCCAGGTTTCTGCCCCGTAGGTGAGTACTGGTAAGACACAGCTATTGTACACTTTTCTCTTGAGGGATAATGGCAACCTACTGTTCATGATCTGAGAATGCCTGCCAAACGCACCCCAGCCCATTCTTATTCTTCTGATTATTTCCGTCTCATGATCCGGATCCGCAGTCACTACCTGCCCTAAGTAGATGTATTCCCTTACGACTTCCAGTGCCTCACTGCCTATTGTAAATTGCTGTTCTCTTCCGAGACTGTTAAACATTACTTTAGTTTTCTGCAGATTAATTTTTAGACCCACTCTTCTGCTTTGCCTCTCCAGGTCAGTGAGCATGCATTGCAGTTGGTCCCCTGAGTTACTAAGCAAGGCAATATCATCAGCAAATCGCAAGTTACTAAGGTATTCTCCATTTACTTTTATCCCCATTTCTTCCCAATCCAGGTCTCTGAATACCTCCTGTAAGCACGCTGTGAATAGCATTGGAGAGATCGTATCTCCCTGCCTGACGCCTTTCTTTATTGGGATTTTGTTGCTTTCTTTATGGAGGACTACGGTGGCTGTGGAGCCGCTATAGATATCTTTCAGTATTTTTGCATACGGCTCGTCTACACCCTGATTCCGTAATGCCTCCATGACTGCTGAGGTTTCGACAGAATCAAATGCTTTCTCGTAATCAATGAAAGCTATATATAAGGGTTGGTTATATTCCGCACATTTCTCTATCACCTGATTGATAGTGTGAATATGATCTATTGTTGAGTAGCCTTTACGGAATCCTGCCTGGTCCTTTGGTTTCAGAAGTCTAAGGTGTTCCTGATTCTATTTGCGATTACCTTAGTAAATAGTTTGTAGGCAACGGACAGTAAGCTGATCGGTCTATAATTTTTCAAGTCTTTGGCGTCCCCTTTCTTATGGATTAGGATTATGTTAGCATTTTTCCAAGATTCCGGTACGCTCGACGTCATGACGCATTGCGTATACAGGGTGGCCAGTTTCTCTAGAACAATCTGCCCACCATCCTTCAATAAATCTGCTGTTACCTGATCCTCCCCAGCTGCCTTCCCCCTTTGCATATCTCCCAAGGCTTTCTTTACTTCTTCCGGCGTTACCTGTGGTATATCACATTCCTCTAGACTATTTTCTCTTCCATTATCGTCGTGGGTGCCACTGGTACTGTATTAATCTCTATAGAACTCCTCAGCCATTTGAACTATCTCATCCATATTAGTAATGATATTGCCGGCTTTGTCTCTTAACGCACACATCTGATTCTTGCCAATTCCTAGTTCCTTAATCCTTCCTTAATCCTTAATCAATAACCTTCCTTTGTTCATCAAGGCGGAAGTTTTCCTCTAATGTCCCGAAAGAAAATCCGGGCCAGCCAATTCGTTAAATGCAATATATGATGCAGTATGTGAAACGCATTCCACAGCGACGCCTCATAGCTGCGTGATTCAAAATTCTGAACATTTTTTCTTCAAAGGAAGCGAAACTGCGTTTCTCTCAAGACAACCTTTCAGGTGTCATGTCGCACGTCTTAATCAATAACCTTCCCTTGTTCATCAAGGCGGAAGTTTTCCTCTAATGTCGCGGAAGAAAATCCAGGCAAGCAAATTCGTTAAATGCAATATATCATCTAGTATGTGAAACGTATTCCACAGCGACGCCTCATAGCTGCGTGATTCAAAATACTGAACATTTTCTCTTCAAAGGAAGCGAAACTGCGTTTCTCTCAAGACAACCTTTCAGGTGTCATGTCGCACGTCTTAATCAATAACGTTCCTTTGTTCATCAAGGCGGAAGTTTTCCTGTAATATCACGAAACAAAATCCGGGCCAGCAAATTGGTTCAATGCAATATATCATGTAGTATGTGAAACGTATTCCGCAGCGACGCCTCATAGCTGTGTGATTTAAAATTCTGAACATTTTCTATTCAAAGGAAGCGCCCTTGCGTTTATCTCAAGACAACCTTTCAGGTGTCATGTCGCACGTCTTAATCAATAACCTCCCTTTGTTCTTCAAGGCAGACGTTTTTCTCTAATATCGTTAAAGAAAATCCGGCCCAGCAAATTTGTTAAATGCAATATATCATGCAGTATGTGAAACGTATTCCACAGCGACGCCTCATAGCTGCGTGATTCAAAATTCTGAACATTTTCTCTTCAAAGGAAGCGAAACTGCGTTTCTCTCAAGGCAACCTTTCAGGTGTCATGTCGCACGTGTTAATCAATAACCTTCCTTTGTACATCAAGGCGGAATTTTCCTCTAATGTCCCGAAAGATAATCCGGGCAAGCAAATGCGTTAAATGCAATATATCATGTAGTATGTGAAACGTATTCCACAGCGACGCCTCATAGCTGCATGATTCAAAATTCAGAACATTTTCTCTTCAAAGGAAGCGAAACTGCGTTTCTCTCAAGACAACCTTTCAGGTGTCATGTCGCACGTCCTAATCAATAACATTCCTTTGTTCATCAAGGCGGAAGATTTCCTTTAATATTGCGAAAGACAATCCGCGCCAGGCAATTCGTTAAATGCAATATTTCATGTAGTATGTGAAACGTATTCCACAGCGACGCCTCATAGCTGCGTGATTTTAAATTCTGAAAATTTCCTCTTCAAAGAAAGCGAAACTGCGTTTCTGTCAAGACAATCTTTCAGTTGTCATGTCGCACGTCTTAATCAATAACCTTCCTTTGTTCATAAAGGCGGAAATTTTCCTGCAATATCTGTAAAGAAAATCCGGGCCAGCAAATTGGTTAGATGCAATATATTAGGTAGCATGTGTAAGATATTCCACAGCAACGCCTCATAGTTCAGTGATTTAAAATTCAGAACATTTTCTCTTCAAAGGAAGCGCCACTGCGTTTCTCTCAAGACAACCTTTCAGGTGTCAATTCGCACGACTTAATCAATAACCTTCCTTTGTTCATCAAGGCGAATGTTTTTCTCTAATATCAATAAAGAAAATCCGGGTCAGCAAACTGGTCAGATGCAATATATTATGTAGCATGTGTAACGTATTCCTCAGCGACGCCTCATAGCTGCGTGATTTAAAATTCTGAACATTTTCTCCTAAAAGGAAGCGCCACTGAGTTTCTCTCAAGACAACGTTTCAGGTGTCATGTCGCACGTCTTAATCAATAACCTTCCTTTGTTCATCAAGGCGGAAATGTTCCTCTAATATCACTAAAGAAAATCTGGGCCAGCAAATTCGTTAAATGCAATATATCAAGTAGTATGTGACACGTATTCCACAGCGACGCCTCATAGCTGCGTGATTCAAAATTCTGAACATTTTCTCTTCAAAGGAAACGAAACTGCGTTTCTCTCAAGACAACCTTTCAGGTGTCATGTCGCACGTCTTAATCAATAACCTTCCTTTGTTCATCAAGGCGGAAGTTTTCCTCTAATGTCGCGGAAGAAAATCCGGGCAAGCAAATTCGTTAAATGCAATATACCATGTAGTATGTGAAACGTATTCCACAGCGACGCCTCATAGCTGCGTGATTCAAAGTACTGAACATTTTCTCTTCAAAGGAAGCAAAACTGCGTTTCTCACAAGACAACCTTTAAGGTGTCAAGTCGCACGTCCTATTCAATAACCTTCCTTTGTTCATCTAGGCGGTAGATATCCTTTATATTGCGAAAAAAAATTCGGGCAAGCAAATTCGTGAAATGCAATATATCATGTGGTATGTGAAACGTATTCCACAGCGACGCCTCATAGCTGCGTGATCCAAAATTCTGAGCATTTCCTCTTCAACGAAAGCGCCATTGCGTTTCTCTCAAGACAACGTTTAAGGTGTCATGTCGCACGTCTTAATCAATAATATTCCTTTGTTCATCAAGGCGGACGTTTTCCTGTAATATCGTTAAAGAAAATCCGGGCCAGCAAATTCGTTAAATGCAATATATCATGCAGTATGTGAAACGTATTCCACAGCGACGCCTCATAGCTGCGTGATTCAAAATTCTGAACATTTTCTCTTCAAATGAAGCGAAACTGCGTTTCTCTCAAAACAACCTTTCAGGTGTCATGTCGCACGTCTTAATCAATAACCTTCCTTTGTTCATCAAGGCGGAAGTTTTCCTGTAATATCACGAAACAATATCCGGGCCAGCAAATTGGTTCAATGCAATATATCATGTAGTATGTGAAACGTATTCCACAGCGACGCCTCATGGCTGTGTGATTTAAAATTCTGAACATTTTCTCTTCAAAGGAAGCGCCCTTGCGTTTATCTCAAGACAACCTTTCAGGTGTCATGTCGCACGTTTTATTCAATAACCTTCCTTTGTTCTTCAAGGCGGACGTTTTTCTCTAATATCGTTAAAGAAAATCCGGGCCAGCAAATTCGTTAAATGCAATATATCATGCAGTATGTCAAACGTATTCCACAGCGACGCCTCATAGCTGCGTGATCCAAATTCTGAGCATTTCCTCTTCAACGAAAGCGCCATTGCGTTTCTCTCAAGACAACGTTTAAGGTGTCATGTCGCACGTCTTAATCAATAACATTCCTTTGTTCATCAAGGCGGACTTTTTCCTGTAATATCGTTAAAGAAAATCCGGGCCAGCAAATTCGTTAAATGCAATATATCATGCAGTATGTGAAACGTATTCCACAGCGACGCCTCATAGCTGCGTGATTCAAAATTCTGAACATTTTCTCTTCAAATGAAGCGAAACTGCGTTTCTCTCAAAACAACCTTTCAGGTGTCATGTCGCACGTCTTAATCAATAACCTTCCTTTGTTCATCAAGGCGGAAGTTTTCCTCTAATATCGCGGAAGAAAATCCGGGCAAGCAAATTCGTTAAATGCAATATACCATGTAGTATGTGAAACGTATTCCACAGCGACGCCTCATAGCTGCGTGATTCAAAGTACTGAACATTTTCTCTTCAAAGGAAGCAAAACTGCGTTTCTCACAAGACAACCTTTAAGGTGTCAAGTCGCACGTCCTAATCAATAACCTTCCTTTGTTCATCAAGGCGGAAGATATCCTTTATATTGCGAAAAAAAATTCGGGCAAGCAAATTCGTGAAATGCAATATATCATGTGGTATGTGAAACGTATTCCACAGCGACGCCTCATAGCTGCGTGATCCAAAATTCTGAGCATTTCCTCTTCAACGAAAGCGCCATTGCGTTTCTCTCAAGACAACGTTTAAGGTGTCATGTCGCACGTCTTAATCAATAACATTCCTTTGTTCATCAAGGCGGACTTTTTCCTGTTATATCGTTAAAGAAAATCCGGGCCAGCAAATTCGTTAAATGCAATATATCACGCTGTATGTGAAACGTATTCCACAGCGACGCCTCATAGCTGCGTGATTAAAAATTCTGAACATTTTCTCTTCAAATGAAGCGAAACTGCGTTTCTCTCAAAACAACCTTTCAGGTGTCATGTCGCACGTCTTAATCAATAACCTTCCTTTGTTCATCAAGGCGGAAGTTTTCCTCTAATGTCGCGGAAGAAAATCCGGGCAAGCAAATTCGTTAAATGCAATATACCATGTAGTATGTGAAACGTATTCCCGAGCGACGCCTCATAGCTGCGTGATTCAAAATACTGAACATTTTCTCTTCAAAGGAAGCAAACTGCGTTTCTCTCAAGGCAACCGTTCAGGTGTCATGTCGCACGTCTTAATCAATAACCTTCCTTTGTTCATCAAGGCGTAAGTTTTCCTGTAATATCAGGAAACAAAATCCGGGCCAGCAAATTGGTTCAATGCAATATATCATGTAGTATGTGAAACGTATTCCTCAGCGACGCCTCATAGCTGTGTGATTTAAAATTCTGAACATTTTCTCTTCAAAGGAAGCGCCCTTGCGTTTATCTCAAGACAACCTTTCAGGTGTCATGTCGCACGTTTTATTCAATAACCTTCCTTTGTTCTTCAAGGCGGACGTTTTTCTCTAATATCGTTAAAGAAAATCCGGGCCAGCCAATTCGTTAAATGCAATATATCATGCAGTACGTGAAACGTATTCAACAGCGACGCCTCATAGCTGTGTGATTTAAAATTCAGAACATTTTCTCTTCAAAGGATGCGACACTGCGTTCCTCTCAAGACAACCTTTCAGGTGTCATGTCGCACGTCCTAATCAATAACCTTCCTTTGTTCATCAAGGCAGAAGTTTTCCTCTAATGTCCCGAAAGAAAATCCGGGCCAGCCAATTCGTTAAATGCAATATATGATGCAGTATGTGAAACGTATTCCACAGCGACGCCTCATAGCTGCGTGATTCAAAATTCTGAACATTTTCTCTTCAAAGGAAGCGAAACTGCGTTTCTCTCAAGACAACCTTTCAGGTGTCATGTCGCACGTCTTAGTCAATAACCTTACTTTGTTCATCAAGGCGGAAGTTTTCCTCTAATGTCCGGAAAGAAAATCCGGGCCAGCCGATTCGTTAAATGCAATATATGATGCAGTATGTCAAACGTATTCCACAGCGACGCCTCATAGCTGCGTGATTCAGAATTCTGAACATTTTCTCTTCAAAGGAAGCGAAACTGCGTTTCTCTCAAGACAACCTTTCAGGTGTCATGTCGCACGTCCTAATCAATAACCTTCCTTTGTTCATCAAGGCGGAAGTTTCCTCTAATATCGTTAATGAAAATCCGGGCCCGCAAATTCGTTAAATGCAATATGTCATGTAGTATGTGAAACGTATTCCACAGAGACGCCTCATAGCTGCGTGATTCAAAATACTGAACATTTTCTCTTCAAAGGAAGCGAAACTGCGTTTCTCTCAAGACAACCTTTCAGGTGTCATGTCGCACGTCTTAATCAATAACCTTCCTTTGTTCATCAAGGCGGAAGTTTTCCTGTAATATCACGAAACAAAATCTGGGCCAGCAAATTGGTTCAGTGCAATATATCATGTAGTATGTGAAACGTATTCCACAGCGACGCCTCATAGCTGTGTGATTTAAAATTCTGAACATTTTCTCTTCAAAGGAAGCGCCCTTGCGTTTATCTCAAGACAACCTTTCAGGTGTCGTGTCGCACGTTTCATTCAATAACCTTCCTTTGTTCTTCAAGGCGGACGTTTTTCTCTAATATCGTTAAAGAAAATCCGGGCCAGCAAATTCTTTAAATGTAATATATCATGCAGTATGTCAAACGTATTCCACAGCGACGCCTCATAGCTGCGTGATTCAAAGTTCTGAATATTTTCTCTTCAAAGGAAGCGAAACTGTGTTTCTCTCAAGACAACCTTTCGGGTGTCATGTCGCACGTCTTAATCAATAACCTTCCTTTGTTCATCAAGGCGGAAGCCTTCCTCAAATGTCCCGAAAGAAAATCCGGGCCAGCCAATTCGTTAAATGCAATATATGATGCAGTATGTGAAACGTATTCCACAGCGACGCCTCATATCTGCGAGATTCAAAATTCTGAACTTTTTCTCTTCAAAGGAAACGAAACTGCGTTTCTCTCAAGACAACCTTTCAGGTGTCATGTCGCACGTCTTAATCAATAACCTTCCTTTGTTCATCAAGGCGGAAGTTTTCCTCTAATGTCCCGAAAGAAAATCCGGGCCAGCCAATTTGTTAAATGCAATATATCATGCAGTATGTGAAACGTATTCCACAGCGACGCCTCATAGCTGCGTGACTTAAAATTCAGAACATTTTCTCTTTAAAGAATGCGACACTGCGTTTCTCTCAATACAATCTTTCAGGTGTCATGTCGCACGTCTTAATCAATAACCTTCCTTTGTTCAGCAAGGCGGAATTTTTCCTCTAATGTCCCGAAAGAAAATCCCGGACAGCCAATTCGTTAAATGCAATATATCATGCAGTATGTGAGACGTATTCCACAGCGACGCCTCATAGCTGCGTGATTCAAAATGCAGAACCTTTTCTCTTCAAAGGATGCGACACTGCGTTTCTCTCAAGACAACCTTTCAGGTGTCATGTCGCACGTCTTAATCAATAACCTTCCTTTGTTCATCAAGGGGGAAGTTTTCCTCTAATGTTGGAAAAAAAATCCGGGAGAGCCAATTCGTTAAATGCAATATATCATGCAGTATGTGAAACGTATTCCACTGTGACGCCTCATGGCTGCGTGATTCCAAATTCTGAACATTTTCTCTTCAAAGGATGCGAAACTGCGTTTCCCTCAAGACAACCTTTCAGGTGTCATGCCGCACGTCTTAATCAATAACCTTCCTTTGTTCATCAAGGCGGAAGTTTTCCTCTAATGTTGGAGAAAAAATCCTGGCCAGCCAATTCGTTAAATGCAATATTTCATGTAGTATGTGAAAGGTACTCCACAGCGACACCTCATAGCTGCGTGATTCAAAATTCTGAACATTTTCTCTTTGAAGGAAGCGAAACTGCGTTTGTCTCAAGACAACCATTTAGGTGTCATGTCGCACGTCTTAATCAATCATCATCATTATCATCATCAGCCTGGTTACGCCCACTGCAGGGCAAAGGCCTCTCCCATATTTCTCCAATCACCCCGGTCATGTACTAATTGTGGCCATGCCGTCCCTGCAAACTTCTTAATCTCATCCGCCCACCTAACTTTCTGCCGCCCCCTGCTACGCTTCCCTTCCCTTGGAATCCAGTCCGTAACCCTTAATGACCATCGGTTATCTTCCCTCCTCATTACATGTCCTGCCCATGCCCATTTCTTTTTCTTGATTTCAACTAAGATGTCATTTACTCGCGTTTGTTCCCTCACCCAATCAGCTCTTTTCTTATCCCTTAACGTTACACCTATCATTCTTCTTTCCATAGCTCGTTGCGTCGTCCTCAATTTGAGTAGAACCCTTTTCGTAAGCCTCCAGGTTTCTGCCCCGTAGGTGAGTACTGGTAAGACACAGCTATTGTACACTTTTCTCTTGAGGGATAATGGCAACCTACTGTTCATGATCTGAGAATGCCTGCCAAACGCACCCCAGCCCATTCTTATTCTTCTGATTATTTCCGTCTCATGATCCGGATCCGCAGTCACTACCTGCCCTAAGTAGATGTATTCCCTTACGACTTCCAGTGCCTCACTGCCTATTGTAAATTGCTGTTCTCTTCCGAGACTGTTAAACATTACTTTAGTTTTCTGCAGATTAATTTTTAGACCCACTCTTCTGCTTTGCCTCTCCAGGTCAGTGAGCATGCATTGCAGTTGGTCCCCTGAGTTACTAAGCAAGGCAATATCATCAGCAAATCGCAAGTTACTAAGGTATTCTCCATTTACTTTTATCCCCATTTCTTCCCAATCCAGGTCTCTGAATACCTCCTGTAAGCACGCTGTGAATAGCATTGGAGAGATCGTATCTCCCTGCCTGACGCCTTTCTTTATTGGGATTTTGTTGCTTTCTTTATGGAGGACTACGGTGGCTGTGGAGCCGCTATAGATATCTTTCAGTATTTTTGCATACGGCTCGTCTACACCCTGATTCCGTAATGCCTCCATGACTGCTGAGGTTTCGACAAATCAAATGCTTTCTCGTAATCAATGAAAGCTATATATAAGGGTTGGTTATATTCCGCACATTTCTCTATCACCTGATTGATAGTGCGAATATGATCTATTGTTGAGTAGCCTTTACGGAATCCTGCCTGGTCCTTTGGTTGACAGAAGTCTAAGGTGTTCCTGATTCTATTTGCGATTACCTTAGTAAATAGTTTGTAGGCAACGGACAGTAAGCTGATCGGTCTATAATTTTTCAAGTCTTTGGCGTCCCCTTTCTTATGGATTAGGATTATGTTAGCATTTTTCCAAGATTCCGGTACGCTCGACGTCATGAGGCATTGCGTATACAGGGTGGCCAGTTTCTCTAGAACAATCTGCCCACCATCCTTCAATAAATCTGCTGTTACCTGATCCTCCCCAGCTGCCTTCCCCCTTTGCATATCTCCCAAGGCTTTCTTTACTTCTTCCGGCGTTACCTGTGGTATATCACATTCCTCTAGACTATTTTCTCTTCCATTATCGTCGTGGGTGCCACTGGTACTGTATTAATCTCTATAGAACTCCTCAGCCATTTGAACTATCTCATCCATATTAGTAATGATATTGCCGGCTTTGTCTCTTAACGCATACATCTGATTCTTGCCAATTCCTAGTTCCTTAATCCTTCCTTAATCCTTAATCAATAACCTTCCTTTGTTCATCAAGGCGGAAGTTTTCCTCTAATGTCCCGAAAGAAAATCCGGGCCAGCCAATTCGTTAAATGCAATATATGATGCAGTATGTGAAACGCATTCCACAGCGACGCCTCATAGCTGCGTGATTCAAAATTCTGAACATTTTTTCTTCAAAGGAAGCGAAACTGCGTTTCTCTCAAGACAACCTTTCAGGTGTCATGTCGCACGTCTTAATCAATAAGCTTCCCTTGTTCATCAAGGCGGAAGTTTTCCTCTAATGTCGCGGAAGAAAATCCAGGCAAGCAAATTCGTTAAATGCAATATACCATGTAGTATGTGAAACGCATTCCACAGCGACGCCTCATAGCTGCGTGATTTATAATTCAGAACATTTTCTCTTCAAAGGATGCGACACTGCGTTTTTCTCAAGACAACCTTTCAGGTGTCATGTGGCACGGCTTAATCAATAACCTTCTTTTGTTCTTCAAGGCGGATGTTTTTCTCTAATATCTTTAAAGAAAATCCGGGCCAGCAAATTCGTTAAATGCAATATATCATCTAGTATGTGAAACGTATTCCACAGCGACGCCTCATAGCTGCGTGATTCAAAATACTGAACATTTTCTCTTCAAAGGAAGCGAAACTGCGTTTCTCTCAAGACAACCTTTCAGGTGTCATGTCGCACGTCTTAATCAATAACGTTCCTTTGTTCATCAAGGCGGAAGTTTTCCTGTAATATCACGAAACAAAATCCGGGCCAGCAAATTGGTTCAATGCAATATATCATGTAGTATGTGAAACGTATTCCGCAGCGACGCCTCATAGCTGTGTGATTTAAAATTCTGAACATTTTCTATTCAAAGGAAGCGCCCTTGCGTTTATCTCAAGACAACCTTTCAGGTGTCATGTCGCACGTCTTAATCAATAACCTCCCTTTGTTCTTCAAGGCAGACGTTTTTCTCTAATATCGTTAAAGAAAATCCGGCCCAGCAAATTTCTTAAATGCAATATATCATGCAGTATGTGAAACGTATTCCACAGCGACGCCTCATAGCTGCGTGATTCAAAATTCTGAACATTTTCTCTTCAAAGGAAGCGAAACTGCGTTTCTCTCAAGGCAACCTTTCAGGTGTCATGTCGCACGTGTTAATCAATAACCTTCCTTTGTACATCAAGGCGGAATTTTCCTCTAATGTCCCGAAAGATAATCCGGGCAAGCAAATGCGTTAAATGCAATATATCATGTAGTATGTGAAACGTATTCCACAGCGACGCCTCATAGCTGCATGATTCAAAATTCAGAACATTTTCTCTTCAAAGGAAGCGAAACTGCGTTTCTCTCAAGACAACCTTTCAGGTGTCATGTCGCACGTCCTAATCAATAACATTCCTTCGTTCATCAAGGCGGAAGATTTCCTTTAATATTGCGAAAGACAATCCGCGCCAGGCAATTCGTTAAATGCAATATTTCATGTAGTATGTGAAACGTATTCCACAGCGACGCCTCATAGCTGCGTGATTTTAAATTCTGAAAATTTCCTCTTCAAAGAAAGCGAAACTGCGTTTCTGTCAAGACAATCTTTCAGTTGTCATGTCGCACGTCTTAATCAATAACGTTCCTTTGTTCATAAAGGCGGAAATTTTCCTGCAATATCGGTAAAGAAAATCCGGGCCAGCAAATTGGTTAGATGCAATATATTAGGTAGCATGTGTAAGATATTCCACAGCAACGCCTCATAGTTCAGTGATTTAAAATTCAGAACATTTTCTCTTCAAAGGAAGCGCCACTGCGTTTCTCTCAAGACAACCTTTCAGGTGTCAATTCGCACGACTTAATCAATAACCTACCTTTGTTCATCAAGGCGAATGTTTTTCTCTAATATCAATAAAGAAAATCCGGGTCAGCAAACTGGTCAGATGCAATATATTATGTAACATGTGTAACGTATTCCTCAGCGACGCCTCATAGCTGCGTGATTTAAAATTCTGAACATTTTCTCTTAAAAGGAAGCGCCACTGAGTTTCTCTCAAGACAACGTTTCAGGTGTCATGTCGCACGTCTTAATCAATAACCTTCCTTTGTTCATCAAGGCGGAAATGTTCCTCTAATATCACTAAAGAAAATCTGGGCCAGCAAATTCGTTAAATGCAATATATCAAGTAGTATGTGACACGTATTCCACAGCGACGCCTCATAGCTGCGTGATCCAAAATTCTGAGCATTTTCTCTTCAAATGAAGCGAAACTGCGTTTCTCTCAAGACAACCTTTCAGGTGTCATGCCGCACGTCTTAATCAATAACCTTCCTTTGTTCATCAAGGCGGAAGTTTTCCTGTAATATCACGAAACAATATCCGGGCCAGCAAACTGGTTCAATGCAATATATCATGTAGTATGTGAAACGTATTCCACAGCGACGCCTCATGGCTGTGTGATTTAAAATTCTGAACATTTTCTCTTCAAAGGAAGCGCCCTTGCGTTTATCTCAAGACAACCTTTCAGGTGTCATGTCGCACGTTTTATTCAATAACCTTCCTTTGTTCTTCAAGGCGGACGTTTTTCTCTAATATCGTTAAAGAAAATCCGGGCCAGCAAATTCGTTAAATGCAATATATCATGCAGTATGTCAAACGTATTCCACAGCGACGCCTCATAGCTGCGTGATTCAAAGTTCTGAACATTTTCTCTTCAAAGGAAGCGAAACTGTGTTTCTCTCAAGACAACCTTACGGGTGTCATGTCGCACGTCTTAATCAATAACCTTCCTTTATTCATCAAGGCGGAAGTCTTCCTCAAATGTCCCGAAAGAAAATCCGGGCCAGCCAATTCGTTAAATGCAATATATGATGCAGTATGTGAAACGTATTCCACAGCGACGCCTCATAGCTGCGAGATTCAAAGTTCTGAAGATTTTCTCTTCAAAGGAAGCGAAACTGCGTTTCTCTCAAGACAACCTTTCAGGTGTCATGTCGCACGTCCTAATCAATAACCTTCCTTTATTCATCAAGGCGGAAGTCTTCCTCAAATGTCCCGAAAGAAAATCCGGGCAAGCAAATTCGTTAAATGCAATATATCATGCAGTATGTCAAACGTATTCCACAGCGACGCCTCATAGCTGCGTGATTCAAAGTTCTGAACATTTTCTCTTCAAAGGAAGCGAAACTGTGTTTCTCTCAAGACAACCTTTCGGGTGTCATGTCGCACGTCTTTATCAATAACCGTCCTTTATTCATCAAGGCGGAAGTCTTCCTCAAATGTCCCGAAAGAAAATCCGGGCCAGCAAATTCGTTAAATGCAATATATCATGCAGTATGTGAAACGTATTCCACAGCGACGCCTCATAGCTGCGTGATTCAAAATTCTGAACATTTTCTCTTCAAATGAAGCGAAACTGCGTTTCTCTCAAAACAACCTTTCAGGTGTCATGTCGCACGTCTTAATCAATAACCTTCCTTTGTTCATCAAGGCGGAAGTTTTCCTCTAATGTCGCGGAAGAAAATCCGGGCAAGCAAATTCGTTAAATGGAATATACCATGTAGTATGTGAAACGTATTCCCGAGCGACGCCTCATAGCTGCGTGATTCAAAATACTGAACATTTTCTCTTCAAAGGAAGCAAACTGCGTTTCTCTCAAGGCAACCTTTCAGGTGTCATGTCGCACGTCTTAATCAATAACCTTCCTTTGTTCATCAAGGCGGAAGTTTTCCTCTAATGTCGCGGAAGAAAATCCAGGCAAGCAAATTCGTTAAATGCAATATACCATGTAGTATGTGAAACGCATTCCACAGTGACGCCTCATAGCTGCGTGATTTAAAATTCAGAACATTTTCTCTTCAAAGGATGCGACACTGCGTTTTTCTCAAGACAACCTTTCAGGTGTCATGTCGCACAGCTTAATCAATAACCTTCTTTTGTTCTTCAAGGCGGACGTTTTTCTCTAATATCGTTAAAGAAAATCCGGGCCAGCAAATTGGTAAATGCAATATATCATGTAGTATGTGAAACGTATTCCACAGCGACGCCTCATAGCTGCGTGATTCAAAATACTGAACATTTTCTCTTCAAAGGAAGCGAAACTGCGTTTCTCTCAAGACAACCTTTCAGGTGTCATGTCGCACGTCTTAATCAATAACCTTCCTTTGTTCATCAAGGCGGAAGTTTTCCTGTAATATCACGAAACAAAATCCGGGCCAGCAAATTGGTTCAATGCAATATATCATGTAGTATGTGAAACGTATTCCACAGCGACGCCTCATAGCTGTGTGATTTAAAATTCTGAACATTTTCTATTCAAAGGAAGCGCCCTTGCGTTTATGTCAAGACAACCTTTCAGGTGTCATGTCGCACGTTTTATTCAATAACCTTCCTTTGTTCTTCAAGGCGGACGTTTTTCTCTAATATCGTTAAAGAAAATCCGGGCCAGCAAATTCGTTAAATGCAATATATCATGCAGTATGTCAAACGTATTCCACAGCGACGCCTCATAGCTGCGTGATTTATAATTGAGAACATTTTCTCTTGAAAGGAAGCGAAACTGCGTTTCTCTCAAGACAACCTTTCAGGTGTCATGTCGCACATCTTAGTCAATAACCTTACTTGTTCATCAAGGCGGAAGTTTTCCTCTAATGTCCCGAAAGAAAATCCGGGCCAGCCAATTCGTTAAATGCAATATATGATGCAGTATGTCAAACGTATTCCACAGCGACGCCTCATAGCTGCGTGATTCAAAATTCTGAACATTTTCTCTTCAAAGGAAGCGAAACTGCGTTTCTCTCAAGACAACCTTTCAGGTGTCATGTCGCACGTCCTAATCAATAACCTTCCTTTGTTCATCAAGGCGGAAGTTTTCCTCTAATATCGTTAAAGAAAATCCGGGCCAGCAAATTCGTTAAATGCAATATATCATGTAGTATGTGAAACGTATTCCACAGCGACGCCTCATAGGTGCGTGATTCAAAATACTGAACATTTTCTCTTCAAAGGAAGCGAAACTGCGTTTCTCTCAAGACAACCTTTCAGGTGTCATGTCGCACGTCTTAATCAATAACCTTCCTTTGTTCGTCAATGCGAAAGTTTTCCTGTAATATCACGAAACAAAATCCGGGCCAGCAAATTGGTTCAGTGCAATATATTATGTAGTATGTGAAACGTATTCCACAGCGACGCCTCATAGCTGTGTGATTTAAAATTCTGAACATTTTCTCTTCAAAGGAAGCGCCCTTGCGTTTATCTCAAGACAACCTTTCAGGTGTCATGTCGCACGTTTTATTCAATAACCTTCCTTTGTTCTTCAAGGCGGACGTTTTTCTCTAATATCGTTAAAGAAAATCCGGGCCAGCAAATTCGTTAAATGCAATATATCATGCAGTATGTCAAACGTATTCCACAGCGACGCCTCATAGCTGCGTGATTTATAATTGAGAACATTTTCTCTTGAAAGGAAGCGAAACTGCGTTTCTCTCAAGACAACCTTTCAGGTGTCATGTCGCACATCTTAGTCAATAACCTTACTTTGTTCATCAAGGCGGAAGTTTTCCTCTAATGTCCCGAAAGAAAATCCGGGCCAGCCAATTCGTTAAATGCAATATATGATGCAGTATGTCAAACGTATTCCACAGCGACGCCTCATAGCTGCGTGATTCAAAATTCTGAACATTTTCTCTTCAAAGGAAGCGAAACTGCGTTTCTCTCAAGACAACCTTTCAGGTGTCATGTCGCACGTCCTAATCAATAACCTTCCTTTGTTCATCAAGGCGGAAGTTTTCCTCTAATATCGTTAAAGAAAATCCGGGCCAGCAAATTCGTTAAATGCAATATATCATGTAGTATGTGAAACGTATTCCACAGCGACGCCTCATAGGTGCGTGATTCAAAATACTGAACATTTTCTCTTCAAAGGAAGCGAAACTGCGTTTCTCTCAAGACAACCTTTCAGGTGTCATGTCGCACGTCTTAATCAATAACCTTCCTTTGTTCGTCAATGCGAAAGTTTTCCTGTAATATCACGAAACAAAATCCGGGCCAGCAAATTGGTTCAGTGCAATATATTATGTAGTATGTGAAACGTATTCCACAGCGACGCCTCATAGCTGTGTGATTTAAAATTCTGAACATTTCCTCTTCAAAGGATGCTACACTGCGTTTCTCTCAAGACAACCTTTCAGGTGTCATGTCGCACGTCTTAATCAATAACCTTCCTTTGTTCATCAAGGCGGACGTTTTCCTTTAATACCGTTAAAGAAAATCCGGGCCAGCAAATTCGTTAAATGCAATATATCCTGTAGTATGTGAAACGTATTCCACAGCGACGCCTCATAGCTGCGTGATTTAAAATTCTGAACATTTTCTCTTCAAAGGATGCTACACTGCGTTTCTCTCAAGACAACCTTTCAGGTGTCATGTCGCACGTCTTAATCAATAACCTTCCTTTGTTCATCAAGGCGGACGTTTTCCTTTAATATCGTTATAGAAAATCCGGGCCAGCAAATTCGTTAAATGCAATATATCCTGTAGTATGTGAAACGTATTCCACAGCGACGCCTCATAGCTGCGTGATTTAAAATTCTGAACATTTTCTCTTCAAAGGATGCGACACTGCGCTTCTCTCAAGACAACCTTTCAGGTGTCATGTCGCACGTCTTAATCAATAACCTTCCTTTGTTCATCAAGGCGGACGTTTTCCTATAATACCGTTAAAGAAAATCAGGGCCAGCAAATTCGTTAAATGCAATATAATATGTAGTATGTGTAACGTATTCCACAGCGACGCCTTATAGCTGCGTGATTTAAAATTCTGAACATTTCCTCTTCAAAGGATGCTACACTGCGTTTCTCTCAAGACAACCTTTCAGGTGTCATGACGCACGTCTTAATCAATAACCTTCCTTTGTTCATCAAGGCGGACGTTTTCCTATAATATCGTTAAAGAAAATCCGGGCCAGCAAATTCGTTAAATGCAATATATCATGTAGTATGTGAAACGTATTCCACAGCGACACCTCATATCTGCGTGATCCAAAATCCTGAACATTTTCTCTTCAAAGGATGCGACACTGCGTTTCTCTCAAGACAACCTTCCAGGTGTGATGTCGCACGTCCTAATCAATAACCTTCCTTTGTTCATCAAGGCGGAAGTTTTCCTATAATATCGTTAAAGAAAATCCGGGCCAGCAAATTCGTTAAATGCAATATATTATGTAGTATATGTAACGTATTAAATAGCGACGCCTCATAGCTGCGTGATTTAAAATTCTGAACATTTTCTCTTCAAAGGAAGCGCCATTGCGTTTATCCTGAGACAACCTTTCAGGTGTCATGTCGCCCGTCTTAATCAATAACCTTCCTTTGTTCATCAAGGCGGACGTTTTCCTATAATACCGTTAAAGAAAATCCGGGCCAGCGAATTCGTTAAATGCAATACATCATGTAGTATGTGAAAGGTAATCCACAGCGACGCCTCATAGCTGCGTGATTTAAAATTCTGAACATTTACTCTTCAAAGGATGCTACACTGCGTTTCTCTCATGACAACCTTTCAGGTGTCATGTCGCACGTCTTAATCAATAACCTTCCTTTGTTCATCAAGGCGGACGTTTTCCTATAATACCGGTAAAGAAAATCCGGGCCAGCAAATTCGTTAAATGCAATATAATATGTAGTATGTGTAACGTATTCCACAGCGACGCCTCATAGCTGCGTGACTTAAAATTCTGAACATTTTCTCTTCAAAGGATGCGACACTGCGTTTCTCTCAAGACAACCTTTCAGGTGTCATGTCGCACGTAGTAATCAATAACATTCCTTTGTTCATCAAGGCGGAAGAATTCCTGTAATATCGTTAAAGAAAATCGGGGTCAGCAAATTCGGTAAATGCAATATATCATGTAGTATGTGAAACGTATTCCACAGCGACGCCTCATAGCTGCGTGATTTAAAATTCTGAACATTTTCTCTTCAAAGGATGCGACACTGCGTTTCTCTCAAGACAACCTTTTAGGTGTCATGTCGCACATCTAATTCAATAACCTTCCTTTGTTCATCAAGGCGGACGTTTTCCTCTAGTATCGTTAAATAAACATCGGGGCAGCAAATCGTTTAGATGCAATATATTATGTTGCAAGTGTAACGTATTCCACAGCGACGCCTCATAGCTGCGTGACTAAAAATTCTGAACATTTTCTCTTCATAGGATGCGACACTGCGCTTCTCTCAAGACAACCTTTCAAGTGTCATGTCGCACGTCTTAATGAATAACCTTCCTTTGTTCAACAAGGCGGAAGTTTTTCTCTAATATCATTAAAGAAAATCCGGGTCAGCAAACTGGTTAGATGCAATATATTATGTAGCATCTGTAACATATTCCACAGCGACGCCTCATAGCTGCGTGATTTAAAATTCTGAACATTTCCTCTTCAAAGGATCCTACACTGCGTTTCTCTCAAGACAACCTTTCAGGTGTCATGTCGCACGTCTTAATCAATAACCTTCCTTTGTTCATCAAGGCGGACGTTTTCCTTTAATATCGTTAAAGAAAATCCGGGCCAGCAAATTCGTTAAATGCAATATATCCTGTAGTATGTGAAACGTATTCCACAGCGACGCCTCATAGCTGCGTGATTTAAAATTCTGAACATTTTCTCTTCAAAGGATGCTACACTGCGTTTCTCTCAAGACAACCTTTCAGGTGTCATGTCGCACGTCTTAATTAATAACCTTCCTTTGTTCATCAAGGCGGACGTTTTCCTATAATACCGTTAAAGAAAATCCGGGCCAGCAAATTCGTTAAATGCAATATAATATGTAGTATGTGTAACGTATTCCACAGCGACGCCTCATAGCTGCGTGATTTAAAATTCTGAACATTTCCTCTTCAAAGGATGCTACACTGCGTTTCTCTCAAGACAACCTTTCAGGTGTCATGTCGCACGTCTTAATCAATAACCTTCCTTTGTTCATCAAGGCGGACGTTTTCCTTTAATATCGTTATAGAAAATCCGGGCCAGCAAATTCGTTAAATGCAATATATCCTGTAGTATGTGAAACGTATTCCACAGCGACGCCTCATAGCTGCGTGATTTAAAATTCTGAACATTTTCTCTTCAAAGGATGCGACACTGCGCTTCTCTCAAGACAACCTTTCAGGTGTCATGTCGCACGTCTTAATCAATAACCTTCCTTTGTTCATCAAGGCGGACGTTTTCCTATAATACCGTTAAAGAAAATCAGGGCCAGCAAATTCGTTAAATGCAATATAATATGTAGTATGTGTAACGTATTCCACAGCGACGCCTTATAGCTGCGTGATTTAAAATTCTGAACATTTCCTCTTCAAAGGATGCTACACTGCGTTTCTCTCAAGACAACCTTTCAGGTGTCATGACGCACGTCTTAATCAATAACCTTCCTTTGTTCATCAAGGCGGACGTTTTCCTATAATATCGTTAAAGAAAATCCGGGCCAGCAAATTCGTTAAATGCAATATATCATGTAGTATGTGAAACGTATTCCACAGCGACACCTCATAGCTGCGTGATCCAAAATCCTGAACATTTTCTCTTCAAAGGATGCGACACTGCGTTTCTCTCAAGACAACCTTCCAGGTGTGATGTCGCACGTCCTAATCAATAACCTTCCTTTGTTCATCAAGGCGGAAGTTTTCCTATAATATCGTTAAAGAAAATCCGGGCCAGCAAATTCGTTAAATGCAATATATTATGTAGTATATGTAACGTATTAAATAGCGACGCCTCATAGCTGCGTGATTTAAAATTCTGAACATTTTCTCTTCAAAGGAAGCGCCATTGCGTTTATCCTGAGACAACCTTTCAGGTGTCATGTCGCCCGTCTTAATCAATAACCTTCCTTTGTTCATCAAGGCGGACGTTTTCCTATAATACCGTTAAAGAAAATCCGGGCCAGCGAATTCGTTAAATGCAATACATCATGTAGTATGTGAAAGGTAATCCACAGCGACGCCTCATAGCTGCGTGATTTAAAATTCTGAACATTTACTCTTCAAAGGATGCTACACTGCGTTTCTCTCATGACAACCTTTCAGGTGTCATGTCGCACGTCTTAATCAATAACCTTCCTTTGTTCATCAAGGCGGACGTTTTCCTATAATACCGGTAAAGAAAATCCGGGCCAGCAAATTCGTTAAATGCAATATAATATGTAGTATGTGTAACGTATTCCACAGCGACGCCTCATAGCTGCGTGACTTAAAATTCTGAACATTTTCTCTTCAAAGGATGCGACACTGCGTTTCTCTCAAGACAACCTTTCAGGTGTCATGTCACATGTCTTAATCAATAACCTTCCTTTGTTCATCAAGGCGGAAGTTTTCCTCTAATAACATTAAAGAAAGTCCGGGCCAGCAAATTCGTTAAATGCAATATATCATGTAGTATGTGAAACGTATTCCACAGCGACGCCTCACAGCTGCGTGATTTAAAATTAAAACATTTTCTCTTCAAAGGAAGCGCCATTGCGTTTATCCTGAGACAACCTTTCAGGTGTCATGTCGCCCGTCTTAATCAATAACCTTCCTTTGTTCATCAAGGCGGAAGTTTTTCTCAAATATCATTAAAGAAAATCCGGGTCAGCAAACTGGTTAGATGCAATATATTATGTAGCATCTGTAACGTATTCCTCAGCGACGCCTCATAGCTGCGTTATTTAAAATTCTGCACATTTTCTCTTTAAAGGAAGCGCCACTGCGTTTCTCTCAAGACAACCTTTCAGCTGTCATGTCGCACGTTCTAATCAATAACCTTCCTTTGTTCTTGAAGGTGGACGTTTTCCTCTAATATCGTTAAGGAAACTTGGGGCCACCAAATTGGTTGAATGCAATATATTATGTAGTATGTGTAACGTATTCCACAACGACGCCTCATAGCTGCGTGATTTAAAATTCAGAACATTTTCTCTTTAAAGGAAGCGCCATTGCGTTTATCCTAAGACAACCTTTCAGGTGTCATGTCGCCCGTCTTAATCAATAACCTTCCTTTGTTCATCAAGGCGGACGTTTTCCTATAATACCGTTAAAGAAAATCCGGGCCAGGGAATTCGTTAAATGCAATACATCATGTAGTATGTGAAAGGTAATCCACTGCGACGCCTCATAGCTGCGTGATTTAAAATTCTGAACATTTACTCTTCAAAGGATGCTACACTGCGTTTCTCTCATGACAACCTTTCAGGTGTCATGTCGCACGTCTTAATCAATAACCTTCCTTTGTTCATCAAGGCGGACGTTTTCCTATAATACCGGTAAAGAAAATCCGGGCCAGCAAATTCGTTAAATGCAATATAATATGTAGTATGTGTAACGTATTCCACAGCGACGCCTCATAGCTGCATGACTTAAAATTCTGAACATTTTCTCTTCAAAGAATGCGACACTGCGTTTCTCTCAAGACAACCTTTCAGGTGTCATGTCGCACGTAGTAATCAATAGCATTCCTTTGTTCATCAAGGCGGAAGATTTCCTTTAATATCGCGAAAGAAAATCCGGGCCAGCCAATTGGTTAAATGCAATATATCATGTAGTATGTGAAACGTATTCCACAGCGACGCCTCATAGCTGCGTGATTTAAATTCTGAACATTTCCTCTTCAAAGGAAGCGCTATTGCGTTTCTCCCAAGACAGCCTTTCAGGTGTCATGTCACACGCCTTAATCAATAACCTTCCTTTGTTCATCAAGGCGGAAATGTTCCTCTAATATCACTAAAGAAAATCCGGGTCAGCAAACTGGTTAGATGCAATATATTATGAAGCATGTGTAACGTATTCCACAGCAACGCCTCATAGCTGCGTGATTTAAAATTTAGAACATTTTCTCTTCAAAGGAAGCGCCACTACGTTTCTCTCAAGACAACCTTTCAGGTGTCATGCCGCACGGCTTAATCAATGACCTTCCTATGTTCTTCAAGGTGAACGTTTTTCTCCAATATCCTTAAAGAAACTTCGGGGCAGAAAATTGGTTAGATGCAAAATATTATGTTGCATGTGTAACGTATTCCACAACGACGCCTCATAGCTGCGTGATTTAAAATTCAGAACATTTCCTCTTCAAAGGATGCTACACTGCGTTTCTCTCAAGACAACCTTTCAGGTGTCATGTCGCACGTCTTAATTAATAACCTTCCTTTGTTCATCAAGGCGGACGTTTTCCTATAATACCGTTAAAGAAAATCCGGGCCAGCAAATTCGTTAAATGCAATATATCCTGTAGTATGTGAAACGTATTCCACAGCGACGCCTCATAGCTGCGTGATTTAAAATTCTGAACATTTTCTCTTCAAAGGATGCTACACTGCGTTTCTCTCAAGACAACCTTTCAGGTGTCATGTCGCACGTCCTAATTAATAACCTTCCTTTGTTCATCAAGGCGGACGTTTTCCTATAATACCGTTAAAGAAAATCCGGGCCAGCAAATTCGTTAAATGCAATATAATATGTAGTATGTGTAACGTATTCCACAGCGACGCCTCATAGCTGCATGATTTAAAATTCTGAACATTTCCTCTTCAAAGGATGCGACACTGCGTTTCTCTCAAGACAACCTTTCAGGTGTCATGTCGCACGTCTTAATCAATAGCCTTCCTTTGTTCATCAAGGCGGACGTTTTCCTTTAATATCGTTAAAGAAAATCCGGGCCAGCAAATTCGTTAAATGCAATATATCCTGTAGTATGTGAAACGTATTCCACAGCGACGCCTCATAGCTGCGTGATTTAAAATTCTGAACATTTTCTCTTCAAAGGATGCGACACTGCGCTTCTCTCAAGACAACCTTTCAGGTGTCATGTCGCACGTCTTAATCAATAACCTTCCTTTGTTCATCAAGGCGGACGTTTTCCTGTAATATCGTTAAAGAAACTTGGGGCCACCAAATTGGTTGAATGCAATATATTATGTAGTATGTGTAACGTATTCCACAGCGACGCCTCATAGCTGCGTGATTTAAAATTCTGAACATTTTCTCTTGAAAGGATGCGACACTGCGCTTCTCTCAAGACAACCTTTCAGGTGTCATGACGCACGTCTTAATCAATAACCTTCCTTTGTTCATCAAGGCGGACGTTTTCCTATAATATCGTTAAAGAAAATCCGGGCCAGCAAATTCGTTAAATGCAATATATCATGTAGTATGTGAAACGTATTCCACAGCGACACCTCATAGCTGCGTGATTCAAAATTCTGAACATTTTCTCTTCAAAGGATGCGACACTGCGCTTCTCTCAAGACAACCTTTCAGGTGTCATGAGGCACGTCTTAATCAATAACCTTCCTTTGTTCATCAAGGCGGACGTTTTCCTATAATATCGTTAAAGAAAATCCGGGCCAGCAATTTCGTTAAATGCAATATATCCTGTAGTATGTGAAACGTATTCCACAGCGACGCCTCATAGCTGCGTGATTTAAAATTCTGAACATTTTCTCTTCAAAGGATGCTACACTGCGTTTCTCTCGAGCCAACCTTTCAGGTGTCATGACGCACGTCTTAATCAATAACCTTCCTTTGTTCATCAAGGCGGACGTTTTCCTATAATATCGTTAAAGAAAATCCGGGCCAGCAATTTCGTTAAATGCAATATATCCTGTAGTATGTGAAACGTATTCCACAGCGACGCCTCATAGCTGCGTGATTTAAAATTCTGAACATTTTCTCTTCAAAGGATGCTACACTGCGTTTCTCTCAAGCCAACCTTTCAGGTGTCATGTCGCACGTCTTAATCAATAACCTTTCTTTGTTCATCAAGGCGGACGTTTTCCTATAATATCGTTAAAGAAAATACGGGCCAGCTAATTCGTTAAATGCAATATATCATGTAGTATGTGTAACGTATTCCATAGCGACGCCTCATAGTTCTGTGATTGAAAATTTAGAACATTTTCTCTTCAAAGTAAGCGCCACTGCGTTTCTCTCAAGACAACCTTTCAGGTGTCATGTCGCCCGTCCTAATTAATAACCTTCCTTTGTTCATCAAGGCGGACGTTTTCCTCTAATATCGTTAACGAAAATCCGGGCCAGCAAATTCGTTATATGCAATATATCATGTAGTATGTGGAACGTATTCCACAGCGACGCGTCATAGCTGCGTGATTTAAAATTCTGAACATTTTCTCTTCATAGGATGCGACACTGCGCTTCTCTCAAGACAACCTTTCAAGTGTCATGTCGCACGTCTTAATGAATAACCTTCCTTTGTTCAACAAGGCGGAAGTTTTTCTCTAATATCATTAAAGAAAATCCGGGTCAGCAAACTGGTTAGATGCAACATATTATGTAGCATCTGTAACATATTCCACAGCGACGCCTCATAGCTGCGTGATTTAAAATTCTGAACATTTCCTCTTCAAAGGATCCTACACTGCGTTTCTCTCAAGACAACCTTTCAGGTGTCATGTCGCACGTCTTAATCAATAACCTTCCTTTGTTCATCAAGGCGGACGTTTTCCTTTAATATCGTTAAAGAAAATCCGGGCCAGCAAATTCGTTAAATGCAATATATCCTGTAGTATGTGAAACGTATTCCACAGCGACGCCTCATAGCTACGTGATTTAAAATTCTGAACATTTTCTCTTCAAAGGATGCTACACTGCGTTTCTCTCAAGACAACCTTTCAGGTGTCATGTCGCACGTCTTAATTAATAACTTTCCTTTGTTCATCAAGGCGGACGTTTTTCTATAATACCGTTAAAGAAAATCCGGGCCAGCAAATTCGTTAAATGCAATATAATATGTAGTATGTGCAACGTATTCCACAGCGACGCCTCATAGCTGCGTGATTTAAAATTCTGAACATTTCCTCTTCAAAGGATGCTACACTGCGTTTCTCTCAAGACAACCTTTCAGGTGTCATGTCGCACGTCTTAATCAATAACCTTCCTTTGTTCATCAAGGCGGACGTTTTCCTTTAATATCGTTAAAGAAAATCCGGGCCAGCAAATTCGTTAAATGCAATATATCCTGTAGTATGTGAAACGTATTCCACAGCGACGCCTCATAGCTGCGTGATTTAAAATTCTGAACATTTTCTCTTCAAAGGATGCGACACTGCGCTTCTCTCAAGACAACCTTTCCGGTGTCATGTCGCACGTCTTAATCAATAACCTTCCTTTGTTCATCAAGGCGGACGTTTTCCTATAATACCGTTAAAGAAAATCAGGGCCAGCAAATTCGTTAAATGCAATATAATATGTAGTATGTGTAACGTATTCCACAGCGACGCCTTATAGCTGCGTGATTTAAAATTCCGAACATTTCCTCTTCAAAGGATGCTACACTGCGTTTCTCTCAAGACAACCTTTCAGGTGTCATGACGCATGTCTTAATCAATAACCTTCCTTTGTTCATCAAGGCGGACGTTTTCCTATAATATCGTTAAAGAAAATCCGGGCCAGCAAATTCGTTAAATGCAATATATCATGTAGTATGTGAAACGTATTCCACAGCGACACCTCATAGCTGCGTGATCCAAAATCCTGAACATTTTCTCTTCAAAGGATGCGACACTGCGTTTCTCTCAAGACAACCTTCCTGGTGTGATGTCGCACGTCCTAATCAATAACCTTCCTTTGTTCATCAAGGCGGAAGTGTTCCTATAATATCGTTAAAGAAAATCTGGGCCAGCAAATTCGTTAAATGCAATATATTATGTAGTATGTGTAACGTATTAAATAGCGACGCCTCATAGCTGCGTGATTTAAAATTCTGAACATTTTCTCTTCAAAGTAAGCGTCACTGCGTTTCTCTCAAGATAACCTTTCAGGTGACATGTCGCATGTCTTAATCAATAACCTTCCTTGGTTCATCAAGGCGGAAATGTTCCTCTAACATCACTAAGGAAAATCCGGGTCAGCAAACTGGTTAGATGCAATATATTATGTAGCATGTGTAACGTATTCCACAGCAACGTCTCACAGCTGCGTGATTTAAAATTAAAACATTTTCTCTTCAAAGGAAGCGCCATTGCGTTTATCCTGAGACAACCTTTCAGGTGTCATGTCGCCCGTCTTAATCAATAACCTTCCTTTGTTCATCAAGGCGGAAGTTTTTCTCAAATATCATTAAAGAAAATCCGGGTCAGCAAACTGGTTAGATGCAATATATTATGTAGCATCTGTAACGTATTCCTCAGCGACGCCTCATAGCTGCGTTATTTAAAATTCTGCACATTTTCTCTTTAAAGGAAGCGCCACTGCGTTTCTCTCAAGACAACCTTTCAGCTGTCATGTCGCACGTTCTAATCAATAACCTTCCTTTGTTCTTGAAGGTGGACGTTTTCCTCTAATATCGTTAAGGAAACTTGGGGCCACCAAATTGGTTGAATGCAATATATTATGTAGTATGTGTAACGTATTCCACAACGACGCCTCATAGCTGCGTGATTTAAAATTCAGAACATTTTCTCTTCAAAGGAAGCGCCATTGCGTTTATCCTAAGACAACCTTTCAGGTGTCATGTCGCCCGTCTTAATCAATAACCTTCCTTTGTTCATCAAGGCGGACGTTTTCCTATAATACCGTTAAAGAAAATCCGGGCCAGCGAATTCGTTAAATGCAATACATCATGTAGTATGTGAAAGGTAATCCACAGCGACGCCTCATAGCTGCGTGATTTAAAATTCTGAACATTTACTCTTCAAAGGATGCTACACTGCGTTTCTCTCATGACAACCTTTCAGGTGTCATGTCGCACGTCTTAATCAATAACCTTCCTTTGTTCATCAAGGCGGACGTTTTCCTATAATACCGTTAAAGAAAATCCGGGCCAGCAAATTCGTTAAATGCAATATAATATGTAGTATGTGTAACGTATTCCACAGCGACGCCTCATAGCTGCGTGACTTAAAATTCTGAACATTTTCTCTTCAAAGGATGCGACACTGCGTTTCTCTCAAGATAGCCTGTCAGGTTACATGTCGCATGTCTTAATCAATAACCTTCCTTTGTTCATCAAGGCGGAAATGTTCCTCTAATATCACTAAAGAAAATCCGGGTCAGCAAACTGGTTAGATGCAATATATTATGAAGCATGTGTAACGTATTCCACAGCAACGCCTCATAGCTGCGTGATTTAAAATTTAGAACATTTTCTCTTCAAAGGAAGCGCCACTGCGTTTCTCTCAAGACAACCTTTCAGGTGTCATGCCGCACGGCTTAATCAATCACCTTCCTATGTTCTTCAAGGTGAACGTTTTTCTCCAATATCCTTAAAGAAACTTCGGGGCAGAAAATTGGTTAGATGCAAAATATTATGTTGCATGTGTAACGTATTCCACAACGACGCCTCATAGCTGCGTGATTTAAAATTCAGAACATTTCCTCTTCAAAGGATGCTACACTGCGTTTCTCTCAAGACAACCTTTCAGGTGTCATGTCGCACGTCTTAATTAATAACCTTCCTTTGTTCATCAAGGCGGACGTTTTCCTATAATACCGTTAAAGAAAATCCGGGCCAGCAAATTCGTTAAATGCAATATAATATGTAGTACGTGTAACGTATTCCACAGCGACGCCTCATAGCTGCGTGATTTAAAATTCTGAACATTTCCTCTTCAAAGGATGCTACACGGCGTTTCTCTCAAGACAACCTTTCAGGTGTCATGTCGCACGTCTTAATCAATAACCTTCCTTTGTTCATCAAGGCGGACGTTTTCCTTTAATATCTATAAAGAAAATCCGGGCCAGCAAATTCGTTAAATGCAATATAACCTGTAGTATGTGAAACGTATTCCACAGCGACGCCTCATAGCTGCGTGATTTAAAATTCTGAACATTTTCTCTTCAAAGGATGCGACACTGCGCTTCTCTCAAGACAACCTTTCAGGTGTCATGTCGCACGTCTTAATCAATAACCTTCCTTTGTTGATCAAGGCGGACGTTTTCCTATAATACCGTTAAAGAAAATCAGGGCCAGCAAATTCGTTAAATGCAATATAATATGTAGTATGTGTAACGTATTCCACAGCGACGCCTTATAGCTGCGTGATTTAAAATTCTGAACATTTCCTCTTCAAAGGATGCTACACTGCGTTTCTCTCAAGACAACGTTTCAGGTGTCATGTCGCACGTCTTAATCAATAACCTTCCTTTGTTCATCAAGGCGGACGTTTTCCTATAATATCGTTAAAGAAAATCCGGGCCACCAAATTTGTTAAATGCAATATATCCTGTAGTATGTGAAACGTATTCCACAGCGACACCTTATAGCTGCGTGATTTAAAATTCTGAACATTTTCTCTTCAAAGGATGCAACACTGCGTTTCTCTCAAGACAACCTTTCAGGTGTCATGTCGCACGTCTTAATCAATAACCTTCCTTTGTTCATCAAGGCGGACGTTTTCCTATAATATCGTTAAAGAAAATACGGGCCAGCAAATTCGTTAAATGCAATATATCATGTAGTATGTGAAACGTATTCCACAGCGACACCTCATAGCTGCGTGATTCAAAATTCTGAACATTTTCTCTTCAAAGGATGCGACACTGCGTTTCTCTCAAGACAACCTTCCATGTGTGATGTCGCACGTCTTAATCAATAACCTTCCTTTGTTCATCAAGGCGGAAGTTTTCCTGTAATATCGTTAAAGAAAATCGGGGCCAGCAAATTCGTTAAATGCAATATATCATCTAGTATGTGAAACGTAATCCACAGCGACGCCTCATAGCTGCGTGATTTAAAATTCTGAACATTTACTCTTCAAAGGATGCTACACTGCGTTTCTCTCATGACAACCTTTCAGGTGTCATGTCGCACGTCTTAATCAATAACCTTCCTTTGTTCATCAAGGCGGACGTTTTCCTTTAATATCGATAAAGAAAATCCGGGCCAGCAAATTCGTTAAATGCAATATATCCTGTAGTATGTGAAACGTATTCCACAGCGACGCCTCATAGCTGCGTGATTTAAAATTCTGAACATTTTCTCTTCAAAGGATGCTACACTGCGTTTCTCTCAAGACAACCTTTCAGGTGTCATGTCGCACGTCTTAATTAATAACCTTCCTTTGTTCATCAAGGCGGACGTTTTCCTATAATACCGTTAAAGAAAATCCGGGCCAGCAAATTCGTTAAATGCAATATAATATGTAGTATGTGTAACGTATTCCACAGCGACTCCTCATAGCTGCGTGATTTAAAATTCTGAACATTTCCTCTTCAAAGGATGCTACACTGCGTTTCTCTCAAGACAACCTTTCAGGTGTCATGTCGCACGTCTTAATCAATAACCTTCCTTTGTTCATCAAGGCGGACGTTTTCCTATAATACCGTTAAAGAAAATCAGGGCCAGCAAATTCGTTAAATGCAATATAATATGTAGTATGTGTAACGTATTCCACAGCGACGCCTTATAGCTGCGTGATTTAAAATTCCGAACATTTCCTCTTCAAAGGATGCTACACTGCGTTTCTCTCATGACAACCTTTCAGGTGTCATGTCGCACGTCTTAATCAATAACCTTCCTTTGTTCATCACGGCGGACGTTTTCCTATAATACCGTTAAAGAAAATCCGGGCCAGCAAATTCGTTAAATGCAATATAATATGTAGTATGTGTAACGTATTCCACAGCGACGCCTCATAGCTGCGTGACTTAAAATTCTGAACATTTTCTCTTCAAAGGATGCGACACTGCGTTTCTCTCAAGATAGCCTGTCAGGTGACATGTCGCATGTCTTAATCAATAACCTTCCTTTGTTCATCAAGGCGGAAATGTTCCTCTAATATCACTAAAGAAAATCCGGGTCAGCAAACTGGTTAGATGCAATATATTATGAAGCATGTGTAACGTATTCCACAGCAACGCCTCATAGCTGCGTGATTTAAAATTTAGAACATTTTCTCTTCAAAGGAAGCGCCACTGCGTTTCTCTCAAGACAACCTTTCAGGTGTCATGCCGCACGGCTTAATCAATCACCTTCCTATGTTCTTCAAGGTGAACGTTTTTCTCCAATATCCTTAAAGAAACTTCGGGGCAGAAAATTGGTTAGATGCAAAATATTATGTTGCATGTGTAACGTATTCCACAACGACGCCTCATAGCTGCGTGATTTAAAATTCAGAACATTTCCTCTTCAAAGGATGCTACACTGCGTTTCTCTCAAGACAACCTTTCAGGTGTCATGTCGCACGTCTTAATTAATAACCTTCCTTTGTTCATCAAGGCGGACGTTTTCCTATAATACCGTTAAAGAAAATCCGGGCGAGCAAATTCGTTAAATGCAATATAATATGTAGTACGTGTAACGTATTCCACAGCGACGCCTCCTAGCTGCGTGATTTAAAATTCTGAACATTTCCTCTTCAAAGGATGCTACACTGCGTTTCTCTCAAGACAACCTTTCAGGTGTCATGTCGCACGTCTTAATCAATAACCTTCCTTTGTTCATCAAGGCGGACGTTTTCCTTTAATATCGTTAAAGAAAATCCGGGCCAGCAAATTCGTTAAATGCAATATAACCTGTAGTATGTGAAACGTATTCCACAGCGACGCCTCATAGCTGCGTGATTTAAAATTCTGAACATTTCCTCTTCAAAGGATGCTACACTGCGTTTCTCTCAAGACAACCTTTCAGGTGTCATGTCGCACGTCTTAATCAATAACCTTCCTTTGTTCATCAAGGCGGACGTTTTCCTATAATATCGTTAAAGAAAATCCGGGCCACCAAATTTGTTAAATGCGATATATCCTGTAGTATGTGAAACGTATTCCACAGCGACACCTTATAGCTGCGTGATTTAAAATTCTGAACATTTTCTCTTCAAAGGATGCAACACTGCGTTTCTCTCAAGACAACCTTTCAGGTGTCATGTCGCACGTCTTAATCAATAACCTTCCTTTGTTCATCAAGGCGGACGTTTTCCTATAATATCGTTAAAGAAAATACGGGCCAGCAAATTCGTTAAATGCAATATATCATGTAGTATGTGAAACGTATTCCACAGCGACACCTCATAGCTGCGTGATTCAAAATTCTGAACATTTTCTCTTCAAAGGATGCGACACTGCGTTTCTCTCAAGACAACCTTCCATGTGTGACGTCGCACGTCTTAATCAATAACCTTCCTTTGTTCATCAAGGCGGAAGTTTTCCTGTAATATCGTTAAAGAAAATCGGGGCCAGCAAATTCGTTAAATGCAATAGATCATCTAGTATGTGAAACGTAATCCACAGCGACGCCTCATAGCTGCGTGATTTAAAATTCTGAACATTTACTCTTCAAAGGATGCTACACTGCGTTTCTCTCATGACAACCTTTCAGGTGTCATGTCGCACGTCTTAATCAATAACCTTCCTTTGTTCATCAAGGCGGACGTTTTCCTTTAATATCGATAAAGAAAATCGGGGCCAGCAAATTCGTTAAATGCAATATATCATCTAGTATGTGAAACGTAATCCACAGCGACGCCTCATAGCTGCGTGATTTAAAATTCTGAACATTTACTCTTCAAAGGATGCTACACTGCGTTTCTCTCATGACAACCTTTCAGGTGTCATGTCGCACGTCTTAATCAATAACCTTCCTTTGTTCATCAAGGCGGACGTTTTCCTTTAATATCTATAAAGAAAATCCGGGCCAGCAAATTCGTTAAATGCAATATAACCTGTAGTATGTGAAACGTATTCCACAGCGACGCCTCATAGCTGCGTGATTTAAAATTCTGAACATTTTCTCTTCAAAGGATGCGACACTGCGCTTCTCTCAAGACAACCTTTCAGGTGTCATGTCGCACGTCTTAATCAATAACCTTCCTTTGTTGATCAAGGCGGACGTTTTCCTATAATACCGTTAAAGAAAATCAGGGCCAGCAAATTCGTTAAATGCAATATAATATGTAGTATGTGTAACGTATTCCACAGCGACGCCTTATAGCTGCGTGATTTAAAATTCTGAACATTTCCTCTTCAAAGGATGCTACACTGCGTTTCTCTCAAGACAACGTTTCAGGTGTCATGTCGCACGTCTTAATCAATAACCTTCCTTTGTTCATCAAGGCGGACGTTTTCCTATAATATCGTTAAAGAAAATCCGGGACACCAAATTTGTTAAATGCAATATATCCTGTAGTATGTGAAACGTATTCCACAGCGACACCTTATAGCTGCGTGATTTAAAATTCTGAACATTTTCTCTTCAAAGGATGCAACACTGCGTTTCTCTCAAGACAACCTTTCAGGTGTCATTTCGCACGTCTTAATCAATAACCTTCCTTTGTTCATCAAGGCGGACGTTTTCCTCTAATATCGTTAAAGAAAATCCGAGTCAGGAAACTGGTTAGATGCAATATATTATGTTGCATGTTTAACGTAGTCCACAGCGACGCCTCATAGCTGCGTGATTTAAAATTCAGAACATTTTCTCTTCAAAGGAAGCGAAACTGCGTTTCTCTCAAGACAACCTTTCAGGTGTCATGTCGCACGTCTTAATCAATAACCTTCCTTTGTTAATCAAGGCGGAAAATTTCCTTTATATCACGAAAGAAAATTCGAGCGAGCCAATTCGTTAAATGCAATATTTCATGTAGTATGTGAAACGTATTCCACAGCGACACCTCATAGCTGCGTGATTTAAAATTCTGAACATTTTCTCTTCAAAGAAAGCGAAACTGCGTTACTCTCAAGACAACCTTTCAGGTGTCATGTCGCACGTCTTAATCAGTAACCTTCCTTTGTTCATCAAGGCGGATAATTTCCTCTAATATCACTAAAGAAAATCCGGGCAAGCAAATTCGTTAAATGCAATGTATCATGTAGTATGTGAAACGTATCATGTAGTATGTATCTTAATCAATAACCTTCCTTTGTTCATCAGGGCGGGCGTTTTCCTCTAATATCGTTAAAGAAACTTGGGGCTGCCAAATTGGTTAAACGCAATGTATAATGTAGTATTTGTAACGTATTGCACAGCGACGCCTCATAGCTGCGTGATTTAAAATTCAGAACATTTTCTCTTCAAAGGAAAAGCCACTGCGATTCTCTCAAGACAACGTTTCAGGTGTCATGTCGCACGTCTGAATAAATAACCTTCCTTTCTTCATCAAGGTGGAAGTTTTCCTCTTATACCTTTAAAGAAAATCCGGACCAGCAAATTGGTTAGATGCAATATATTAGGTAGCTTGTGTAACATATTGCACAGCGACGCCTCATAGTTCTGTGATTTAAAATTCAGAACATTTTCTCTTCAAAGGAAGCGCCACTGCGTTTCTCTCAAGACAACCGTAGAGGTGTCATGTCGCACGTTCTAATCAATACCCTTCCTTTGTTCATCAAGGCAGAAATTTTCCTCTAATATCACTAAAGAAAATCCTGGTCTGCAAACGTGTTAGATGCAATATATTATGTAGCATGTGTAACGTATTCCCCTGCGACGCCTGAAATCTGCGTGATTTAAAATTCTGAACATTTTCTCTTCAAAGAAAGCGCCACTGCGTTTCTTACAAGAGAACCTTTGGGGTGTCATGTCGCACGTCTGAAGAAATAACCTTCCTTTGTTCATCAAGGCGGAAGTTTTCCTCTAATATCATTAAAGAAAATCCGGGCCAGCAAATTGGTTAGCTGCAATATATTAGTTAGCATATGTGTAACGTATTCCACAGCGACGCCTCATAGCTGCGTGATTTATAATTCTGAACATTTTCTCTTCAAAGGAAGCGTAACTGTGTTTCTCTCAAGACAACCTTTCAGGTGTCATGTCGCACGTCTTAATCAGTAACCTTCCTTTGTTCATCAAGGCGGAAATTTTCCTCTAATATCATTAAAGAAAATCCGGGCCAGCAAATTCGTTAAATGCAATATATCATGTAGTATGTGAAACGTATTCCACAGCGACGCCTCATAGCTGCGTGATTTAAATTCTTAACATTTCTTCTTCAAAGGAAGCGCCATTGCGTTTATCTCAAGACAACCTTTCAGGTGTGATGTCGCACGTCTTAGTCAATAACCTTCCTTTGTTCTTCAAGGCGCACGTTTTTCTGTAATATCGTTAATGAAAATCCGGGCCAGCAAATTCGTTAAACGCAATATATCATGTAGTATGTGAAACGTATTCCACAGCGACGCCTCATAGCTGCGTGATTCAAAATTATGAACGTCTTCTCTTCAAAGGATGCGACACTGCGTTTCTCTCAAGACAACCTTTCAGGTGTCATGTCGCACGTCTTAATCAAAAACCTTCCTTTGTTCATCAAGACGGAAGTTTTCCTCTAATATCCCGAAAGAAAATCCAGGCAAGGAAATTCGTTAAATGCAATATATCATGTAGTATGTGAAACGTATTCCACAGCGACGCCTCATAGCTGCGTGATTTAAATTTTTGAACATTTTCTCTTCAAAGGATGCGACACTGTGTTTCTCTCAAGACAACCTTTCAGGTGTCATGTCGCACGTCCTAATCAATAACCTTCGTTTGTTCATCAAGGCGGAAGTTTTCCTCTAATGTCCCGAAAGAAAATCCGGGCAAGCAAAATATCATGTAGTATGTGAACCGTATTGCACAGCGATGCCTCATAGCTGCGTGATTTAAAATTCAGAACATTTTCTCTTCAAAGGATGCGACACTGCGTTTCTCTCAAGACAACCTTTCAGGTGTCATGTCGCACGTCTTAATTAATAACCTTCCTTTGTTCATCAAGGCGGAAGTTTTCCTCAAATGTCCCGAAAGAAAATCCGGGCAAGCAAATTCGTAAATGCAATATTTCATGTAGTATGTGAAACGTATTCCACAGCGACGCCTCGTAGCTGCGTGATTTCAAATTCAGAACATTTTCTCTTCAAAGGATCCGACACTGCGTTTCTCTCAAGACAACGTTTCAGGTGTCATGTCGCACGTTTTAATCAATAACCTTCCTTTGTTCATCAAGGCGGAAGTTTTCCTCTAATGTCCCGAAAGAAAATCCGGGCAAGCAAATTCGTTAAATGCAATATATGATGTAGTATGTGAAACGTATTCCGCAGCGACGCCTCATAGCTGCGTGATTTAAAATTCAGAAAATTTTCTCCTCAAAGGAAGCGCCACTATGTTTCTCTCAAGACAACCTTTCAGGTGTCATGTCGCACGTCTTAATCAATAACCTTCCTTTGTTCATCAAGGCGGAAGTTTTCCTCTAATATCATTAAAGAAAATCCGGGCAAGCAAATTCGGTAAATGCAATGGATCATGTAGCATGTGAAACGTATTCCATAGCGACGCCTCTTAGCTGCGTGATTCCAAATTCTGAACATTTTCTCTTCTAAGAAAGCGAAACTGCGTTTCTCTCAAGACAACCTTTCAGGTGTCATGTCGCACGTCTTAATCAATAACCTTCCTTTGTCCATCAAGGCGGAAGTTTTCCTCTAATATTATTAAGGAAAATCCGGACCAACCAATTCGTTAAAGGCAATATAACATGTAGTATGTGAAACGTATTCCACAGCGACGCCTCATAGCTGCGTGATTCAAAATTCTGAACAATTTATCTTTAAAAGAAGCGCCACTGCGTTTCTCTCAAGGCATCCTTTCAGGTGTCATGTTGCACGTCTTAATCAATAACCTTCCTTTGTTCATCAGGGCGGACGTTTTCCTCTAATATCGCGAAACAAAATCAGGGCCAGCAAATGGGTAAATGCAATATATCATGTATTATGTAAAACGTATTCCACAGCGACGCCTCATAGCTGCGCGATTTAAAATTCTGAACATTTTCGCTTCAAAGGAAGCGTCCCTGCTTTTTTCTCAAGGCAACGTTTAAGGTGTCATGTAACACGTGTTAATCAATAACCTTCCTATTTTAATCAAGGCGGAAGTTTTCCTCTAATATTGTTAAAGAAAATCCGAGTCAGCAAACTCGTTAGATGCAATATATTATATAGCATGTGTAACGTAGTCCACAGCGACGCCTCATAGCTGCGTGATTTAAAATTCAGAACATTTTCTCTTCAAAGGAAGCCAAAATGCGTTTCTCTCAAGACAACCTTTCAGGTGTCATGTCGCACGTCTTGATCAATAACCTTCCTTTGTTAATCAAGGCGGAAAATTTCCTTTATATCGCGAAAGAAAATCCGGGCGAGCCAATTCGTTAAATGCAATATTTCATGTAGTATGTGAAACGTATTCCACAGCGACACCTCATAGCTGCGTGATTTCAAATTCTGAACATTTTCTCTTCAAAGGAAGCGAAACTGCGTTACTCTCAAGACAACCTTTCAGGTGTCATGTCGCACGTCTTAATCAATAACCTTCCTTTGTTCATCGAGGCGGAAGATTTCCTCTAATTTGCGAAAGAAAATCCAAAAAGCAAATTCGTTAAATGCAATATATCATGCGGTACGTGAAACGTATTCCACAGCGAAGCCTCATTGCTGCGTGATTTAAAATGGTGAACATTGTCTCTTGAAAGGAAGTGCCACTGCGTTTCTCTCAAGACAACCTTTCAGGTGTCATATCGCACGTCTTAATCAATAACCTTCCTTTGTTCATCAGGGCGGGCGTTTTCCTCTAATATCGTTAAAGTAACTTGGGGCCACCGAATTGGTTAAACACAATGCATTATGTAGTATGTATAACGTATTGCACAGCGACGCCTCATAGTTCTGTGATTTAAAATTGACAGCATTTTCTCTTCAAAGAAAGCGCCACTGCGTTTCTCTCAAGACAACATTTCAGGTGTCATGTCGCATGTCTTAATCAGTAACCTTCCTTTGTTCATCAAGGCGGATATTTTCCTCTAATATCACTAAAGAAAATCCGGGTCAGCAAACTGATTAGACGCTATATATTATGTAGCATGTGTAACGTAGTCCACAGCGACACCTCATAGCTGCGTGATTTAAAATTCAGAACATTTTAATGCCACTGCGATTCTCGCAAGACAACCTTTCAGGTGTCATGTAGCACGTCTGAATAAATAACCTTCCTTTGTTCATCAAGGTGGAAGTTTTTCTCTAATATCTTTAAAGAAAATCCGGGCCAGCAAATTGGTTAGATGCAATTTATTAGGTAGCATGTGTAACGTATTCCACAGCGACGCCACATAGTTCTGTGATATAAAATTGAGAACATTTTCTCTTCAAATGAAGCGCCACTGCGTTTCTCTCAAGACAACCTTAGAGGTGTCATGTCGCACGTTCTAATCAATAACATTCCTTTGTTCATCAAGGCGGAAATTTTCCTCTAATATCAATAAAAAAAATCCGGGTCTGCAAACTGGTTAGATGCTATATATCATGTAGTATGTGAAACGTATTCCCCAGCGACGCCTCATAGCTGCGTGATTTAAAATTCAGAACATTTTCTCTTCAAAGGAAGCGAAACTGCGTTTCTCTCAGGACAACCTTTCAGGAGCCATGTCGCACGTCTTAATCAATAACCTTCCTTTGTTCATCAAGGCGGAAATGTTCCTCTAATATCACTAAAGAAAATCCGGGTCAGCAAATTGGTTAGATGCAATATATTATGTAGCATGTGCAACGTATTCCACAGCAACGCCTCATAGCTGCGTTATTTAAAATTCAGAACATTTTCTCTTCAAAGGAAGCGAAACTGCGTTTCTCTCAGGACAACCTTTCAGGTGTCATGTCGCATGTCTTATTCAATAACCTTTCTGTGTTCATCAAGGCGGAAGTTTTCCTCTAATATCGCGAAAGAAAATCCAAAAAGCATATTCGTTAAATGCAATATATCATGCAGTAAGTGAAACGTATTCCACAGCGACGCCTCATTGCTGCGTGATTTAAAATTCAGAACATTTTCTCTTCAAAGGAAGTGCCACTGCGTTTCTCTTAAGACAACCTTTCAGGTGTCATATCGCACGTCTTAATCAATAACCTTCTTTTGTTCATCAGGGCGGGCGTTTTCCTCTAATATCGTTAAAGAAACTTGGGGCTGCCAAATTGGTTAAACGCAATGTATTATGTAGTATTTGTAACGTATTGCAGAGCGACGCCTCATAGCTGCGTGATTTAAAATTCAGAACATTTTCTCTTCAAAGGAAGCGCCACTGCGATTCTCTTAAGACAACGTTTCAGGTGTCATGTCGCACGTCTTAATCAATAACCTTCCTTTGTTCATCAAGGCGGAAGTTTTCCTCTAATGTCCCGAAAGAAAATCCTGGCAAGCAAATTCGTTAAATGGAATATTTCATGTAGTATGTGAAACGTATTCCACAGCGACGCCTCATAGCTGCGTGATTTAAAATTCAGAACATTTTCTCTTCAAAGGAAGCGCCACTGCGATTCTCTCGAGACAACGTTTCAGGTGTCATGTCGCACGTCTGAATAAATAACCTTCCTTTGTTCATCAAGGTGGAAGTTTCTCTCTAATATCTTTAAAGAAAATCAGGGCCAGCAAATTGGTTAGATGCAATATATTAGATAGTATGTGTAACGTATTCCACAGCGACGCCTCATAGTTCTGTGATTTAAAATTGAGAGCATTTTCTCTTCAAAGAAAGCGCCACTGCATTTCTCTCAAGACAACCTTTCAGGTGTCATGTCGCACGTCTTAATCAGTAACCTTCGTTTGTTCATCAAGGCGGATATTTTCCTCTAATATCACTAAAGAAAATCCGGGTCAGCAAACTGATTAGATGCTATATATTATGTAGCATGTGTAACGTAGTCCACAGCGACACCTCATAGCTGCGTGATTTAAAATTCAGAACATTTTAATGCCACTGCGATTCTCTCAAGACAACGTTTCAGGTGTCATGTCGCACGTCTGAATAAATAACCTTCCTTTGTTCATCAAGGTGGAAGTTTTCCTCTAATATCTTTAAAAAAAATCCGGGCGAGAATATTGGTTAGATGCAATATATTAGGTAGCATGTGTAACGTATTCCACAGCGACGCCTCATAGTTCGGTAATTTAAAATTCAGAACATTTTCACTTCAAAGGAAGCGTCCCTGCTTTTTTCTCAAGACAACCTTTCAGGTGTCATGTCACACTTGTTAATCAATAACCTTCCTATTTTAATCAAGGCGGAAGTTTTCCTCTAATATTGTTAAAGAAAATCCGAGTCAGGAAACTGGTTAGATGCAATATATTATGTAGCATGTGTAACGTAGTCCACAGCGACGCCTCATAGCTGCGTGATTTAAAATTCAGAATATTTTCTTTTCAAATGATGCGAAACTGCGTTTCTCTCAAGACAACCTTTCAGGTGTCATGTCGCACGTCTTAATCAATAACCTTCCTTTGTTAATCAAGGCGGAAAATTTCCTTTATATCGCGAAAGAAAATCCGGGCGAGCCAATTCGTTAAATGCAATATTTCATGTAGTATGTGAAACGTATTCCACAGCGACACCTCATAGCTGCGTGATTTAACATTCTGAACATTTTCTCTTCAAAGGAAGCGAAACTGCGTTACTCTCAAGACAACCTTTCAGGTGTCATGTCGCACGTCTTAATCAATAACCTTCCTTTGTTCATCAAGGCGGACGTTTTCCTCTAATATCGTTAAAGAAACTTCGGGGCTGCAAATTGGTTAAATCCAATATATCATGTAGTATGTGAAATGTATTCCACAGCGATGCCTCATAGCTGCGTGATTTAAATTCTGAACATTTCCTGTTCAAAGGAAGCGCCATTGCGTTTATCTCAAGACAACCATTCAGGTGTCATGTCGCACGTCTTAATCAATAACCTTCCTTTGTTCATCAAGGCGGAAGTTTTCCTCTAATGTTGGAAAGAAAATCCGGGCCAGCCAATTTGTTAAATGCAATATTTCATGTAGTATGTGAAACGAATTCCACAGCGACGCCTCATAGCTGCGTGATTTAAAATTTTGAACATTTTCTCTTCAAAGGATGCGACACTGCGTTTCTCTCAAGACAACATTTCAGGTGTCATGCCGCACATATTAATAACCTTGCTCTGTTCATCAAGGCGGACGTTTTCCTCTAATATCGCGATAAAAAATCCGGGCCAGCAAATTGGTTAAATGCAATATATCATGTAGTATGTGAAACGTATTCCACAGCGACGCCGCATAGCTGCGTGATTTAAATTCTGAACATTTCCTCTTCAAAGGAAGCGCCATTGCGTTTATCTCAAGACAACCATTCAGGTGTCATGTCCCACGTCTTAATCAATAACCTTCCTTTGTTCATCAAGGCGGAAGCTTTCCTCTAATGTTGGAAAGAAAATCCGGGCCAGCCAATTCGTTAAATGCAATATTTCATGTAGTATGTGAAACGAATTCCACAGCGACGCCTCATAGCTGCGTGATTCAAAATTCTGAACATCTTCTCTTCAAAGGATGCGACACTGCGTTTCTCTCAAGACAACCTTTCAGGTGTCATGTCGCACGTCCTAATCAATAACCTTCCTTTGTTCATCAAGGCGGAAGTTTTCCTCTAATGTCCCGAAAGAAAATCCGGGCAAGCAAATTCGTTAAATGCAATATATCATGTAGTATGTAAAAGGTATTCCACAGCGACGCCTCACAGCAGCGTGATTCAAATTTCTGAACATCTTCTCTTCAAAGGAAGCGAAACTGCGTTTCTCTCAAGATAACCTTTCAGGTGACATGTCGCACGTCTTAATCAATAATCTTCCTTTGTTCATCTAGGCGGAAGTTTTCCTCTAAAGTTGGAAAGAAAATACGGGCCAGCCAATTCGTTAAATGCAATATTTCATGTAGTATGTGAAACGTATTCCACAGCGACGCCTCATAGCTGCGAGATTTATAATTCATAACATTTTCTCTTCAAAGGAAGCGAAACTGCGTTTCTCTCAAGGCAACCTTTCAGGTGTCATGTCGCACGTAGTAATCAATACCATTCCTTTGTTCATCAAGGCGGAAGATTTCCTTTAATATCGCGAAAGAAAATCCGGGCCAGCCAATTGGTTAAATTCAATATATCATGTAGTTTGTGAAACGTATTCCACAGCGACGCCTCATAGCTGCGTGATTTAAATTCTGAACATTTCCTCTTCAAAGGAAGCGCCATTGCGTTTCTCACAAGACAACCGTAGAGGTGTCATGTCGCACGTCTGAATAAATAACTTTCCTTTGTTCATCAAGGTGGAAGTTTTCCTCTAATATCTTTAAAGAAAATCCGGACCAGCAAATTGGTTAGATGCAATATATTAGGCAGCATGTGTAACGTATTGCACAGCGACGCCTCATAGTTCTGTGATTTAAAATTCAGAACATTTTCTCTTCAAAGGAAGCGCCACTGGGTTTCTCTCAAGACAACCGTAGAGGTGTCATGTCGCACGTTCTAATCAATACCCTTCCTTTGTTCATCAAGGCAGAAATTTTCCTCTAATATCACTAAAGAAAATCCGGGTCTGCAAACTGGTTAGATGCAACATATTATGTAGCATGTGTAACGTATTCCCCTGCGACGCCTCATAGTTCTGTGATTTAAAATTCAGAACATTTTCTCTTCAAAGGAAGCGCCACTGCGTTTCTCACAAGACAACCGTAGAGGTGTCATGTCGCACGTTCTAATCAATACCCTTCCTTTGTTCATCAAGGCAGAAATTTTTCTCTAATATCACTAAAGAAAATCCGGGTCTGCAAACTGGTTAGATGCAATATATTATGTAGCATGTGTAACGTATTCCCCTGCGACGCCTGAAATCTGCGTGATTTAAAATTCTGAACATTTTCTCTTCAAAGAAAGCGCCACTGCGTTTCTTACAAGAGACCCTTTGGGGTGTCATGTCGCACGTCTGAAGAAATAACCTTCCTTTGTTCATCAAGGCGGAAGTTTTCCTCTAATATCATTAAAGAAAATCCGGGCCAGCAAATTGGTTAGCTGCAATATATTAGGTAGCATATGTGTAACGTATTCCACAGCGACGCCTCATAGCTGCGTGATTTATAGTTCTGAACATTTTCTCTTCAAAGGAAGCGTAATGGTGTTTCTCTCAAGACAACCTTTCAGGTGTCATGTCGCACGTCTTAATCAGTAACCTTCCTTTGTTCATCAAGGCGGAAATTTTCCTCTAATATCACTAAAGAAAATCCGGGGCAGCAAACTGATTAAATGCTATATATTAGGTAGCATGTGTAACGTAGTCCACCGCGACGCCTTATGGCTGCGCGATTTAAAATTCAGAACATTTTCTCTTCAAAGGAAGCGCACTGCAATTCCCTCAAGACAACCTTTCAGGTGTCATGTCGCACGTCTTAATCAATAACCTTCCTTTGTTCATCAAGGCGGAAGTTTTCCTCTAATATCATTAAAGAAAATCCGGGCCAGCAAATTGGTTAGATGCAATATATTAGGCAGCATGTGTGACGTATTCCACAGCGACGCCTCATGGCTGCGTGTTTTAAAATTCAGAACATTTTCTCTTCAAAGGAAGCGCGCCATTGCCTTTCTCTTAAGAGAACCTTTCAGGTGTCATGTCGCACGTCCTAATCAATAACCTTCCTTTGTTCATCAAGGCGGAAGTTTTCCTCTAATATCGTTAAAGAAAATCCGGGCCAGCAAATTCGTTAAATGCAATATATCATGTAGTATGTGAAACGTATTCCACAGCGACGCCTTATAGCTGCGTGAGTTAAATTCTGCACATTTCCTCTTCAAAGGAAGCGCAATTGCGTTTATCTCAAGACAACCTTTCAGGTGTCATGTCGCACGTCTTAGTCAATAACCTTCCTTTGTTCTTCAAGGCGCACGTTTTTCTATAATATCGTTAATGAAAATCCGGGCCAGCAAATTCGTTAAATGCAATATATCATGTAGTATGTGAAACGTATTCCACAGCGATGCCTCATAGCTGCGTGATTTAAAATTCAGAACATTTTCTCTTCAAAGGATGCGACACTGCGTTTCTCTCAAGAAAAGCTTTCAGGCGTCATGTCGGACGTCTTAAATATTAACCTTCCTTTGTTCATCAAGGCGGAAGTTTTCCTCTAATGTCCCGAAAGAAAATCCGGGCAAGCAAATTCGTTAAATGCAATATTTCATGTAGTATGTGAAACGTATTCCACAGCGACGCCTCGTAGCTGCGTGATTTAAAATTCAGAACATTTTCTCTTCAAAGGATGCCACACTGCGTTTCTCTCAAGACAACGTTTCAGGTGTCATGTCGCACGTCTTAATCAATAACCTTCCTTTGTTCATCAAGGCGGAAGTTTTCCTCTAATGTCCCGAAAGAAATCCGGGCAAGCAAATTCGTTAAATGCAATATATGATGTAGTATGTGAAACGTATTCCGCAGCGACGCCTCATAGCTGCGTGATTTAAAATTCAGAACATTTTCTCCTCAAAGGAAGCGCCACTATGTTTCTCTTAAGACAACCTTTCAGGTGTCATGTCGCACGTCTTAATCAATAACCTTCCTTTGTTCATCAAGGCGGAAGTTTTCCTCTAATATCTATAAAGAAAATCCGGGCAAGCAAATTCGGTAAATGCAATATACCATGTAGTATGTGAAACGTATTCCACAGCGACGCCTCATAGCTGCGTGTTTCGAAATTGTGAACAATTTCTCTTCAAAGGAAGCGCCACTGCGTTTCTCTCAAGACAACCTTTCAGGTGTCATGCCGCACATCTTAATTAATAACCTTCCTTTGTTCATCAAGGCGGACGTTTTCCTCTAATATCTATAAAGAAAATCAGGGCCAGCAAATGGGTAAATGCAATATATCATGTAGTATGTGAAACGTATTCCACAGCGACGCCTCATAGCTGCGCGATTTAAAATTCTGAACATTTTCGCTTCAAAGGAAGCGTCCCTGCTTTTTTCTCAAGACAACCTTTCAGGTGTCATGTCACACGTGTTAATCAATAACCTTCCTATTTTAATCAAGGCGGAAGTTTTCCTCTAATATCGTTAAAGAAAATCCGGACCAGCAAATTGGTTAGATGCAATATATTAGGCAGCATGTGTAACGTATTGCACAGCGACGCCTCATAGTTCTGTGATTTAAAATTCAGAACATTTTCTCTTCAAAGGAAGCGCCACTGGGTTTCTCTCAAGACAACCGTAGAGGTGTCATGTCGCACGTTCTAATCAATACCCTTCCTTTGTTCATCAAGGCAGAAATTTTCCTCTAATATCACTAAAGAAAATCCGGGTCTGCAAACTGGTTAGATGCAACATATTATGTAGCATGTGTAACGTATTCCCCTGCGACGCCTCATAGTTCTGTGATTTAAAATTCAGAACATTTTCTCTTCAAAGGAAGCGCCACTGCGTTTCTCACAAGACAACCGTAGAGGTGTCATGTCGCACGTTCTAATCAATACCCTTCCTTTGTTCATCAAGGCAGAAATTTTTCTCTAATATCACTAAAGAAAATCCGGGTCTGCAAACTGGTTAGATGCAATATATTATGTAGCATGTGTAACGTATTCCCCTGCGACGCCTGAAATCTGCGTGATTTAAAATTCTGAACATTTTCTCTTCAAAGAAAGCGCCACTGCGTTTCTTACAAGAGACCCTTTGGGGTGTCATGTCGCACGTCTGAAGAAATAACCTTCCTTTGTTCATCAAGGCGGAAGTTTTCCTCTAATATCATTAAAGAAAATCCGGGCCAGCAAATTGGTTAGCTGCAATATATTAGGTAGTATATGTGTAACGTATTCCACAGCGACGCCTCATAGCTGCGTGATTTATAGTTCTGAACATTTTCTCTTCAAAGGAAGCGTAATGGTGTTTCTCTCAAGACAACCTTTCAGGTGTCATGTCGCACGTCTTAATCAGTAACCTTCCTTTGTTCATCAAGGCGGAAATTTTCCTCTAATATCACTAAAGAAAATCCGGGGCAGCAAACTGATTAAATGCTATATATTAGGTAGCATGTGTAACGTAGTCCACAGCGACGCCTTATGGCTGCGCGATTTAAAATTCAGAACATTTTCTCTTCAAAGGAAGCGCACTGCAATTCCCTCAAGACAACCTTTCAGGTGTCATGTCGCACGTCTTAATCAATAACCTTCCTTTGTTCATCAAGGCGGAAGTTTTCCTCTAATATCATTAAAGAAAATCCGGGCCAGCAAATTGGTTAGATGCAATATATTAGGCAGCATGTGTGACGTATTCCACAGCGACGCCTCATGGCTGCGTGTTTTAAAATTCAGAACATTTTCTCTTCAAAGGAAGCGCGCCATTGCCTTTCTCTTAAGAGAACCTTTCAGGTGTCATGTCGCACGTCCTAATCAATAACCTTCCTTTGTTCATCAAGGCGGAAGTTTTCCTCTAATATCGTTAAAGAAAATCCGGGCCAGCAAATTCGTTAAATGCAATATATCATGTAGTATGTGAAACGTATTCCACAGCGACGCCTTATAGCTGCGTGAGTTAAATTCTGCACATTTCCTCTTCAAAGGAAGCGCAATTGCGTTTATCTCAAGACAACCTTTCAGGTGTCATGTCGCACGTCTTAGTCAATAACCTTCCTTTGTTCTTCAAGGCGCACGTTTTTCTATAATATCGTTAATGAAAATCCGGGCCAGCAAATTCGTTAAATGCAATATATCATGTAGTATGTGAAACGTATTCCACAGCGATGCCTCATAGCTGCGTGATTTAAAATTCAGAACATTTTCTCTTCAAAGGATGCGACACTGCGTTTCTCTCAAGAAAAGCTTTCAGGCGTCATGTCGGACGTCTTAAATATTAACCTTCCTTTGTTCATCAAGGCGGAAGTTTTCCTCTAATGTCCCGAAAGAAAATCCGGGCAAGCAAATTCGTTAAATGCAATATTTCATGTAGTATGTGAAACGTATTCCACAGCGACGCCTCGTAGCTGCGTGATTTAAAATTCAGAACATTTTCTCTTCAAAGGATGCCACACTGCGTTTCTCTCAAGACAACGTTTCAGGTGTCATGTCGCACGTCTTAATCAATAACCTTCCTTTGTTCATCAAGGCGGAAGTTTTCCTCTAATGTCCCGAAAGAAATCCGGGCAAGCAAATTCGTTAAATGCAATATATGATGTAGTATGTGAAACGTATTCCGCAGCGACGCCTCATAGCTGCGTGATTTAAAATTCAGAACATTTTCTCCTCAAAGGAAGCGCCACTATGTTTCTCTTAAGACAACCTTTCAGGTGTCATGTCGCACGTCTTAATCAATAACCTTCCTTTGTTCATCAAGGCGGAAGTTTTCCTCTAATATCTATAAAGAAAATCCGGGCAAGCAAATTCGGTAAATGCAATATACCATGTAGTATGTGAAACGTATTCCACAGCGACGCCTCATAGCTGCGTGTTTCGAAATTGTGAACAATTTCTCTTCAAAGGAAGCGCCACTGCGTTTCTCTCAAGACAACCTTTCAGGTGTCATGCCGCACATCTTAATTAATAACCTTCCTTTGTTCATCAAGGCGGACGTTTTCCTCTAATATCTATAAAGAAAATCAGGGCCAGCAAATGGGTAAATGCAATATATCATGTAGTATGTGAAACGTATTCCACAGCGACGCCTCATAGCTGCGCGATTTAAAATTCTGAACATTTTCGCTTCAAAGGAAGCGTCCCTGCTTTTTTCTCAAGACAACCTTTCAGGTGTCATGTCACACGTGTTAATCAATAACCTTCCTATTTTAATCAAGGCGGAAGTTTTCCTCTAATATCGTTAAAGAAAATCCGAGTCAGCAAACTGGTTAGATGCAATATATTATGTAGCATGTGTAACGTAGTCCACAGCGACGCCTCATAGCTGCGTGATTTAAAATTCAGAATATTTTCTCTTCAAATGATGCGAAACTGCGTTTCTCTCAAGACAACCTTTCAGGTGTCATGTCGCACGTCTTAATCAATAACCTTCCTTTGTTAATCAAGGCGGAAAATTTCCTTTATATCGCGAAAGAAAATCCGGGCGAGCCAATTCGTTAAATGCAATATTTCATGTAGTATGTGAAACGTATTCCACAGCGACACCTCATAGCTGCGTGATTTAACATTCTGAACATTTTCTCTTCAAAGGAAGCGAAACTGCGTTACTCTCAAGACAACCTTTCAGGTGTCATGTCGCACGTCTTAATCAATAACCTTCCTTTGTTCATCAAGGCGGACGTTTTCCTCTAATATCGCGATAAAAAATCCGGGCCAGCAAATTGGTTAAATGCAATATATCATGTAGTATGTGAAACGTATTCCACAGCGACGCCGCATAGCTGCGTGATTTAAATTCTGAACATCTTCTCTTCAAAGGAAGCGAAACTGCGTTTCTCTCAAGATAACCTTTCAGGTGACATGTCGCACGTCTTAATCAATAATCTTCCTTTGTTCATCTAGGCGGAAGTTTTCCTCTAAAGTTGGAAAGAAAATACGGGCCAGCCAATTCGTTAAATGCAATATTTCATGTAGTATGTGAAACGTATTCCACAGCGACGCCTCATAGCTGCGAGATTTATAATTCATAACATTTTCTCTTCAAAGGAAGCGAAACTGCGTTTCTCTCAAGGCAACCTTTCAGGTGTCATGTCGCACGTAGCAATCAATACCATTCCTTTGTTCATCAAGGCGGAAGATTTCCTTTAATATCGCGAAAGAAAATCCGGGCCAGCCAATTGGTTAAATTCAATATATCATGTAGTTTGTGAAACGTATTCCACAGCGACGCCTCATAGCTGCGTGATTTAAATTCTGAACATTTCCTCTTCAAAGGAAGCGCCATTGCGTTTCTCACAAGACAACCGTAGAGGTGTCATGTCGCACGTCTGAATAAATAACCTTCCTTTGTTCATCAAGGTGGAAGTTTTCCTCTAATATCTTTAAAGAAAATCCGGACCAGCAAATTGGTTAGATGCAATATATTAGGCAGCATGTGTAACGTATTGCACAGCGACGCCTCATAGTTCTGTGATTTAAAATTCAGAACATTTTCTCTTCAAAGGAAGCGCCACTGGGTTTCTCTCAAGACAACCGTAGAGGTGTCATGTCGCACGTTCTAATCAATACCCTTCCTTTGTTCATCAAGGCAGAAATTTTCCTCTAATATCACTAAAGAAAATCCGGGTCTGCAAACTGGTTAGATGCAATATATTATGTAGCATGTGTAACGTATTCCCCTGCGACGCCTCATAGTTCTGTGATTTAAAATTCAGAACATTTTCTCTTCAAAGGAAGCGCCACTGCGTTTCTCACAAGACAACCGTAGAGGTGTCATGTCGCACGTTCTAATCAATACCCTTCCTTTGTTCATCAAGGCAGAAATTTTTCTCTAATATCACTAAAGAAAATCCGGGTCTGCAAACTGGTTAGATGCAATATATTATGTAGCATGTGTAACGTATTCCCCTGCGACGCCTGAAATCTGCGTGATTTAAAATTCTGAAAATTTTTCTTCAAAGAAAGCGCCACTGCGTTTCTTACAAGAGAACCTTTGGGGTGTCATGTCGCACGTCTGAAGAAATAACCTTCCTTTGTTCATCAAGCCGGAAGTTTTCTTCTAATATCATTAAAGAAAATCCGGGCCAGCAAATTGGTTAGCTGCAATATATTAGGTAGCATATGTGTAACGTATTCCACAGCGACGCCTCATAGCTGCGTGATTTATAGTTCTGAACATTTTCTCTTCAAAGGAAGCGTAATGGTGTTTCTCTCAAGACAACCTTTCAGGTGTCATGTCGCACGTCTTAATCAGTAACCTTCCTTTGTTCATCAAGGCGGAAATTTTCCTCTAATATCACTAAAGAAAATCCGGGGCAGCAAACTGATTAAATGCTATATATTAGGTAGCATGTGTAACGTAGTCCACAGCGACGCCTTATGGCTGCGCGATTTAAAATTCAGAACATTTTCTCTTCAAAGGAAGCGCACTGCAATTCCCTCAAGACAACCTTTCAGGTGTCATGTCGCACGTCTTAATCAATAACCTTCCTTTGTTCATCAAGGCGGAAGTTTTCCTCTAATATCATTAAAGAAAATCCGGGCCAGCAAATTGGTTAGATGCAATATATTAGGCAGCATGTGTGACGTATTCCACAGCGACGCCTCATGGCTGCGTGTTTTAAAATTCAGAACATTTTCTCTTCAAAGGAAGCGCGCCATTGCCTTTCTCTTAAGAGAACCTTTCAGGTGTCATGTCGCACGTCCTAATCAATAACCTTCCTTTGTTCATCAAGGCGGAAGTTTTCCTCTAATATCGTTAAAGAAAATCCGGGCCAGCAAATTCGTTAAATGCAATATATCATGTAGTATGTGAAACGTATTCCACAGCGACGCCTCATAGCTGCGTGAGTTAAACTCTGAACATTTCCTCTTCAAAGGAAGCGCAATTGCGTTTATCTCAAGACAACCTTTCAGGTGTCATGTCGCACGTCTTAGTCAATAACCTTCCTTTGTTCTTCAAGGCGCACGTTTTTCTATAATATCGTTAATGAAAATCCGGGCCAGCAAATTCGTTAAATGCAATATATCATGTAGTATGTGAAACGTATTCCACAGCGATGCCTCATAGCTGCGTGATTTAAAATTCAGAACATTTTCTCTTCAAAGGATGCGACACTGCGTTTCTCTCAAGAAAAGCTTTCAGGCGTCATGTCGGACGTCTTAAATATTAACCTTCCGTTGTTCATCAAGGCGGAAGTTTTCCTCTAATGTCCCGAAAGAAAATCCGGGCAAGCAAATTCGTTAAATGCAATATTTCATGTAGTATGTGAAACGTATTCCACAGCGACGCCTCGTAGCTGCGTGATTTAAAATTCAGAACATTTTCTCTTCAAAGGATGCCACACTGCGTTTCTCTCAAGACAACGTTTCAGGTGTCATGTCGCACGTCTTAATCAATAACCTTCCTTTGTTCATCAAGGCGGAAGTTTTCCTCTAATGTCCCGAAAGAAATCCGGGCAAGCAAATTCGTTAAATGCAATATATGATGTAGTATGTGAAACGTATTCCGCAGCGACGCCTCATAGCTGCGTGATTTAAAATTCAGAACATTTTCTCCTCAAAGGAAGCGCCACTATGTTTCTCTTAAGACAACCTTTCAGGTGTCATGTCGCACGTCTTAATCAATAACCTTCCTTTGTTCATCAAGGCGGAAGTTTTCCTCTAATATCTATAAAGAAAATCCGGGCAAGCAAATTCGGTAAATGCAATATACCATGTAGTATGTGAAACGTATTCCACAGCGACGCCTCATAGCTGCGTGTTTCGAAATTGTGAACAATTTCTCTTCAAAGGAAGCGCCACTGCGTTTCTCTCAAGACAACCTTTCAGGTGTCATGCCGCACATCTTAATTAATAACCTTCCTTTGTTCATCAAGGCGGACGTTTTCCTCTAATATCTATAAAGAAAATCAGGGCCAGCAAATGGGTAAATGCAATATATCATGTAGTATGTGAAACGTATTCTACAGCGACGCCTCATAGCTGCGCGATTTAAAATTCTGAACATTTTCGCTTCAAAGGAAGCGTCCCTGCTTTTTTCTCAAGACAACCTTTCAGGTGTCATGTCACACGTGTTAATCAATAACCTTCCTATTTTAATCAAGGCGGAAGTCTTCCTCTAATATCGTTAAAGAAAATCCGAGTCAGCAAACTGGTTAGATGCAATATATTATGTAGCATGTGTAACGTAGTCCACAGCGACGCCTCATAGCTGCGTGATTTAAAATTCAGAACATTTTCTCTTCAAAGGAAGCCAAAATGCGTTCCTCTCAAGACAACCTTTCAGGTGTCATGTCGCACGTCTTAATCAATAACCTTCCTTTGTTAATCAAGGCGGAAAATTTCCTTTATATCGCGAAAGAAAATCCGGGCGAGCCAATTCGTTAAATGCAATATTTCATGTAGTATGTGAAACGCATTCCACTGCGACACCTCATAGCTGCGTGATTTAAAATTCTGAACATTTTCTCTTCAAACGAAGCGAAACTGCGTTACTCTCAAGACAACCTTTCAGGTGTCATGTCGCACGTCTTAATCAATAAACTTCCTTTGTTCATCGAGGCGGAAGATTTCCTCTAATTTGCGAAAGAAAATCCAAAAAGCAAATTCGTTAAATGCAATATATCATGCGGTATGTGAAACGTATTCCACAGCGACGCCTCATTGCTGCGTGATTTAAAATGGTGAACATTGTCTCTTGAAAGGAAGTGCCACTGCGTTTCTCTCAAGACAACCTTTCAGGTGTCATATCGCACGTCTTAATCAATAACCTTCCTTTGTTCATCAGGGCGGGCGTTTTTCTCTAATATCGTTAAAGTAACTTGGGACCACCAAATTGGTTAAACGCAATGTATTATGTAGTATGTATAACGTATTGCACAGCGACGCCTCATAGCTGCGTGATTTAAAATTCAGAACATTTTCTCTTCAAAGGAAGCGCCACTGCGATTCTCTCGAGACAACGTTTCAGGTGTCATGTCGCACGTCTGAATAAATAAACTTCCTTTGTTCATCAAGGTGGAAGTTTCTCTCTAATATCTTTAAAGAAAATCAGGGCCAGCAAATTGGTTAAATGCAATATATTAGATAGCATGTGTAACGTATTCCACAGCGACGCCTCATAGTTCTGTGATTTAAAATTGAGAGCATTTTCTCTTCAAAGAAAGCGCCACTGCATTTCTCTCAAGACAACCTTTCAGGTGTCATGTCGCACGTCTTAATCAGTAACCTTCCTTTGTTCATCAAGGCGGATATTTTCCTCTAATATCACTAAAGAAAATCCGGGTCAGCAAACTGATTAGATGCTATATATTATGTAGCATGTGTAACGTAGTCCACAGCGACACCTCATAGCTGCGTGATTTAAAATTCAGAACATTTTAATGCCACTGCGATTCTCTCAAGACAACGTTTCAGGTGTCATGTCGCACGTCTGAATAAATAACCTTCCTTTGTTCATCAAGGTGGAAGTTTCTCTCTAATATCTTTAAAGAAAATCAGGGCCAGCAAATTGGTTAGATGTAATATATTATGTAGCATGTGTAACGCAGTCCACAGCGACGCCTCATTGCTGCGTGATTTAAAATTCAGAACATTTTCTCTTCAAATGATGCGAAACTGCGTTTCTCTCAAGACAACCTTTCAGGTGTCATGTCGCACGTCTTAATCAATAACCTTCTTTGTTAATCAAGGCGGAAAATTTCCTTTATATCGCGAAAGAAAATCCGGGCGAGCCAATTCGTTAAATGCAATATTTCATGTAGTATGTGAAACGTATTCCACAGCGACACCTCATAGCTGCGTGATTTAAAATTCAGAACATTTAATCTTCAAAGGTAGCGAAACTGCGTTTCTCTCAAGATAACCTTTCAGGTGTCATGTCGCACGTCTTAATCAATAACTTTCCTTTCTTCATCAAGGCGGAAGTTTTCCTCTAATATCACTAAAGAAAATCCGGGCCAGAAAATTGGTTAAATGCAATGTATCATGTAGTATGTGAAACGTATTCCACAGCGACGCCTCATAGCTGCGTGATTTAAATTCTGAAGATTTCCTCTTCAAAGGAAGCGCCATTGCGTTTATCTCAAGACTACCATTCAGGTGTCATGTCGCACGTCTTAATCAATAACCTTCCTCTGTTCTTCAAGGCGGACGTTTTTCTCTAATATCGGTAATGAAAATCCGGGCCAGCAAATTCGTTAAATGCAATGTATCATGTAGTATGTGAAACGTATTCCACAGCGACGCCTCATAGCTGCGTGATTCACAATTGTGAACATTTTCTCTTCAAAGGAAGCGCCATTGCGTTTATCTCAAGACAACCATTCAGGTGTCATGTCACACGTCTTAATCAATAACCTTCTTTTGTTCATCAAGGCGGAAATTTTCCTCTAATGTCCCGAAAGAAAATCCGGGCAAGCAAATTCGTTAAATGCAATATATAATGTAGTATGTGAAACGTATTCCACAGCGACGCCTCATAGCTGCGTGATTTAAAATTTTGAACATTTTCTCTTCAAAGGATGCGACAATGCGTTTCTCTCAAGACAACCTTTCAGGTGTCATGCCGCACATCTTAATAACCTTCCTCTGTTCATCAAGGCGGACGTTTTCCTCTAATATCGCGATAAAAATTCCGGGCCAGCAAATTGGTTAAATGCAATATATCATGTAGTATGTGAAACGTATTCCACAGCGACGCCTCATAGCTGCGTGATTTAAATTTTGAACATTTCCTCTTCAAAGGAAGCGCCATTTCGTTTATCTCAAGTCAACCATTCAGGTGTCATGTCGCACGCCTTAATCAATAACCTTCCTTTGTTCATCAAGGCGGAAGTTTTCCTCTAATGTTGGAAAGAAAATCCGGGCCAGCCAATTCGTTAAATGCAATATTTCATGTAGTATGTGAAACGAATTCCACAGCGACGCCTCATAGCTGCGTGATTTAAAATTCAGAACATTTTCTCTTCAAAGGAAGCGAAACTGCGTTTCTCTCAAGATAACCTTTCAGGTGTCATATCGCGCGTCTTAATCAATAACCTTCCTTTGTTCATCAAGGCGGAAGTTTTCCTCTAATGTCCCGAAAGAAAACCAGGGCAAGCAAATTTGTTTAATGCAATATATCATGTAGTATGTGAAACGTATTCCACAGCGACGCCTCATAGCTGCGTGATTTAAATTCTGAACATTTCCTCTTCAAAGGAAGCGCCATTGCGTTTATCACAAGACAACCATTCAGGTGTCATGTCCCACGTCTTAATCAATAACCTTCCTTTGTTCATCAAGGCGGAAGCTTTCCTCTAATGTTGGAAAGAAAATCCGGGCCAGCCAATTCGTGAAATGCAATATTTCATGTAATATGTGAAACGAATTCCACAGCGACGCCTCATAGCTGCGTGATTTAAACTTCAGAACATTTTCTCTTCAAAGGAAGCGAAACTGCGTTTCTCTCAAGATAACCTTTCAGGTGTCATGTCGCACGTCTTAATCAATAACCTTCCTTTGTTCATCAAGGCGGACGTTTTCCTCTAATATCGCGAAACAAAATCCGGGCCAGCAAATTGGTTAAATGCAATATATCATGTAGTATGTGAAACGTATTCCACAGCGACGCCTCATAGCTGCGTGATTTAAATTCTGAACATTTCTTCTTCAAAGGAAGCGCCATTGCGTTTATCTCAAGACAACCTTTCAGGTGTCATGTCGCAAGTGTTAATCAATAACCTTCCTTTGTTCCTCAAGGCGGACGTTTTTCTCAAATATCGTGAATGAAAATCCGGGCCAGCAAATTCGTTAAATGCAAGATATCATGTAGTATGTGAAACGTATTCCACAGCGACGCCTCATAGCTGCGTGATTCAAAATTCTGAACATCTTCTCTTCAAAGGATGCGACACTGCGTTTCTCTCAAGACAACCTTTCAGGTGTCATGTCGCACGTCCTAATCAATAACCTTCCTTTGTTCATCAAGGCGGAAGTTTTCCTCTAATGTCCCGAAAGAAAATCCGGGCAAGCAAATTAGTTAAATGCAATAAATCATGTAGTATGTAAAACGTATTCCACAGCGACGCCTCACAGCTGCGTGATTCAAAATTCTGAACATCTTCTCTTCAAAGGAAGCGAAACTGCGTTTCTCTCAAGATAACCTTTCAGGTGACATGTCGCACGTCTTAATCAATAATCTTCCTTTGTTCATCAAGGCGGAAGTTTTCGTCTAATGTCCGGAAAGAAAATCCGGGCAAGCAAATTCGTTAAATGCAATATATCATGTAGTATGTGAAACGGATTCCACAGCGACGCCTCATAGCAGCATGATTTAAAATTCAGAACATTTTCTCTTCAAAGGATGCGACACTGCGTTTCTCTCAAGACAACGTTTCAGGTGTCATGTCGCACGTCCTAATCAATAACCTTCCTTTGTTCATCTAGGCGGAAGTTTTCCTCTAAAGTTGGAAAGAAAATACGGGCCAGCCAATTCGTTAAATGCAATATTTCATGTAGTATGTGAAACGTATTCCACAGCGACGCCTCATAGCTGCGAGATTTATAATTCATAACATTTTCTCTTCAAAGGAAGCGAAACTGCGTTTCTCTCAAGGCAACCTTTCAGGTGTCTTGTCGCACGTAGTAATCAATAACATTCCTTTGTTCATCAAGGCGGAAGATTTCCTTTAATATCGCGAAAGAAAATCCGGGCCAGCCAATTGGTTAAATGCAATATATCATGTAGTTTGTGAAACGTATTCCACAGCGACGCCTCATAGCTGCGTGATTTAAATTTTGAACATTTCCTCTTCAAAGGAAGCGCCATTTCGTTTATCTCAAGTCAACCATTCAGGTGTCATGTCGCACGCCTTAATCAATAACCTTCCTTTGTTCATCAAGGCGGAAGTTTTCCTCTAATGTTGGAAAGAAAATCCGGGCCAGCCAATTCGTTAAATGCAATATTTCATGTAGTATGTGAAACGAATTCCACAGCGACGCCTCATAGCTGCGTGATTTAAAATTCAGAACATTTTCTCTTCAAAGGAAGCGAAACTGCGTTTCTCTCAAGATAACCTTTCAGGTGTCATATCGCGCGTCTTAATCAATAACCTTCCTTTGTTCATCAAGGCGGAAGTTTTCCTCTAATGTCCCGAAAGAAAACCAGGGCAAGCAAATTTGTTTAATGCAATATATCATGTAGTATGTGAAACGTATTCCACAGCGACGCCTCATAGCTGCGTGATTTAAATTCTGAACATTTCCTCTTCAAAGGAAGCGCCATTGCGTTTATCACAAGACAACCATTCAGGTGTCATGTCCCACGTCTTAATCAATAACCTTCCTTTGTTCATCAAGGCGGAAGCTTTCCTCTAATGTTGGAAAGAAAATCCGGGCCAGCCAATTCGTGAAATGCAATATTTCATGTAATATGTGAAACGAATTCCACAGCGACGCCTCATAGCTGCGTGATTTAAACTTCAGAACATTTTCTCTTCAAAGGAAGCGAAACTGCGTTTCTCTCAAGATAACCTTTCAGGTGTCATGTCGCACGTCTTAATCAATAACCTTCCTTTGTTCATCAAGGCGGACGTTTTCCTCTAATATCGCGAAACAAAATCCGCGCCAGCAAATTGGTTAAATGCAATATATCATGTAGTATGTGAAACGTATTCCACAGCGACGCCTCATAGCTGCGTGATTTAAATTCTGAACATTTCTTCTTCAAAGGAAGCGCCATTGCGTTTATCTCAAGACAACCTTTCAGGTGTCATGTCGCAAGTGTTAATCAATAACCTTCCTTTGTTCCTCAAGGCGGACGTTTTTCTCAAATATCGTGAATGAAAATCCGGGCCAGCAAATTCGTTAAATGCAAGATATCATGTAGTATGTGAAACGTATTCCACAGCGACGCCTCATAGCTGCGTGATTCAAAATTCTGAACATCTTCTCTTCAAAGGATGCGACACTGCGTTTCTCTCAAGACAACCTTTCAGGTGTCATGTCGCACGTCCTAATCAATAACCTTCCTTTGTTCATCAAGGCGGAAGTTTTCCTCTAATGTCCCGAAAGAAAATCCGGGCAAGCAAATTAGTTAAATGCAATAAATCATGTAGTATGTAAAACGTATTCCACAGCGACGCCTCACAGCTGCGTGATTCAAAATTCTGAACATCTTCTCTTCAAAGGAAGCAAAACTGCGTTTCTCTCAAGATAACCTTTCAGGTGACATGTCGCACGTCTTAATCAATAATCTTCCTTTGTTCATCAAGGCGGAAGTTTTCGTCTAATGTCCGGAAAGAAAATCCGGGCAAGCAAATTCGTTAAATGCAATATATCATGTAGTATGTGAAACGGATTCCACAGCGACGCCTCATAGCAGCATGATTTAAAATTCAGAACATTTTCTCTTCAAAGGATGCGACACTGCGTTTCTCTCAAGACAACGTTTCAGGTGTCATGTCGCACGTCCTAATCAATAACCTTCCTTTGTTCATCTAGGCGGAAGTTTTCCTCTAAAGTTGGAAAGAAAATACGGGCCAGCCAATTCGTTAAATGCAATATTTCATGTAGTATGTGAAACGTATTCCACAGCGACGCCTCATAGCTGCGAGATTTATAATTCATAACATTTTCTCTTCAAAGGAAGCGAAACTGCGTTTCTCTCAAGGCAACCTTTCAGGTGTCATGTCGCACGTAGTAATCAATAACATTCCTTTGTTCATCAAGGCGGAAGATTTCCTTTAATATCGCGAAAGAAAATCCGGGCCAGCCAATTGGTTAAATGCAATATATCATGTAGTTTGTGAAACGTATTCCACAGCGACGCCTCATAGCTGCGTGATTTAAATTCTGAACATTTCCTCTTCAAAGGAAGCGCCATTGCGTTTCTCTCAAGACAACCTTTCAGGTGTAATGTCGCACGTCTTAATCAATAACCTTCCTTTGTTCATCAAGGCGGAAGTTTTCCTCTAATGTCCCGAAAGAAAATCCGGGCAAGCAAATTCATTAAATGCAATATGTCATGAAGTATGTGAAACGTATCATGTAGTATGTATCTTAATAACCTTCCTTTGTTCATCAGGGCGGGCGTTTTCCTCTAATATCGTTAAAGAAACTTGGGGCTGCCAAATTGGTTAAACGCAATGTATTATGTATTATTTGTAACGTATTGCACAGCGACGCCTCATAGCTGCGTGATTTAAAATTCAGAACATTTTCTCTTCAAAGGAAGCGCCACTGCGATTCTCTCAAGACAACGTTTCAGGTGTCATGTCGCACGTCTGAATAAATAACCTTCCTTTGTTCATCAAGGTGGAAGTTTTCCTCCAATATCTTTAAAGAAAATCCGGACCAGCAAATTGGTTAGATGCAATATATTAGGCAGCATGTGTAACGTATTGCACAGCGACGCCTCATAGTTCTGTGATTTAAAATTCAGAACATTTTCTCTTCAAAGGAAGTGCCGCTGGGTTTCTCTCAAGACAACCGTAGAGGTGTGATGTCGCACGTTCTAATCAATACCCTTCCTTTGTTCATCAAGGCAGAAATTTTCCTCTAATATCACTAAAGAAAATCAGGGTCTGCAAACTGGTTAGATGCAATATATTTTGTAGCATGTGTAACGTATTCCCCTGCGACGCCTCAAATCTGCGTGATTTAAAATTCTGAACATTTTCTCTTCACAGAAAGCGCCACTGCGTTTCTTACAAGAGAACCTTTGGGGTGTCATGTCGCACGTCTGAAGAAATAAACTTCCTTTGTTCATCAAGGCGGAAGTTTTCCTCTAATATCATTAAAGAAAATCCGGGCCAGCAATTTGGTTAGCTGCAATATATTAGGTAGCATATGTGCGACGTATTCCACAGCGACGCCTCATAGCTGCGTGATTTATAATTCTGAACATTTTCTCTTCAAAGGAAGCGTAACTGTGTTTCTCTTAAGAAAACCTTTGAGGTGTCATGTCGCACGTCTTAATCAGTAACCTTCCTTTGTTCATCAAGACGGAAATTTTCCTCTAATATCACTAAAGCAAATCTGGGGCAGCAAACTGATTAGATGCTATATATTATGTAGCATGTGTAACGTAGTCCACAGCGACGCCTTATAGCTGCGCGATTTAAAATTCAGAACATTTTCTCTTCAAAGGCAGCGCACTGCGATTCCCTCAAGACAACCTTTCAGGTGTCATGTCGCACGTCCTAATCAATAACCTTCCTTTCTTCATCAAGGCGGAAGTTTTCCTCTAATATCATTAAAGAAAATCCGGGCCAGCAAATTCGTTAAATGCAATATATCATGTAGTATGTGAAACGTATTCCACAGCGACGCCTCATAGCTGCGTGATTTAAATTCTGAACATTTCCTCTTCAAAGGAAGCGCCATTGCGTTTATCTCAAGACAACCTTTCAGGTGTCATGTCGCACGTCTAAGTCAATAACCTTCCTTTGTTCTTCAAGGCGCACGTTTTTCAGTAATATCGTAATTAAAAAATCCGGGCCAGCAAATTCGTTAAATGCAATATATCATGTAGTATGTTAAACGTATTCCACAGCGACGCCTCATAGCTGCGTGATTCAAAATTCTGAACATCTTCTCTTCAAAGGATGCGACACTGCGTTTCTCTCAAGACAACCTTTCAGGTGTCATGTCGCACGTCTTAATCAATAACCTTCCTTTGTTCATCAAGGCGGAAGTTTTCCTCTAATATCCCGAAAGAAAATCCGGGCAAGGAAATTCGTTAAATGCAATATATCATGCAGTATGTGAAACGTATTCCACAGCGACGCCTCATAGCTGCGTGATTTAACATTTTGAACATTTTCTCTTCAAAGGAAGCGACACTGTGTTTCTCTCAAGACAACCTTTCAGGTGTCATGTCACACGTCCTAATCAATAAACTTCCTTTGTTCATCAAGGCGGAAGATTTCCTCTAATGTCCCGAAAGAAAATCCGGGCAAGCAAATTCCTTAAATGCAATATATCATGTAGTATGTGAAACGTATTGCACAGCGATGCCTCATAGCAGCGTGATTTAAAATTCAGAACATTTTCTCTTCAAAGGATGCGACACTGCGTTTCTCTCAAAACAACCTTTCAGGTGTCATGTCGCACGTCTTAATTAATAACCTTCCTTTGTTCATCAAGGCGGAAGTTTTCCTCTAATGTCCCGAAAGAAAATCCGGGCAAGCAACTTCGTTAAATGCAATATTTCATGTAGTATGTGAAACGTATTCCACAGCGACGCCTCGTAGCTGCGCGATTTAATATTCTGAACATCTTCTCTTCAAAGGAAGCGAAACTGCGTTTCTCTCAAGATAACCTTTCAGGTGACATGTCGCACGTCTTAATCAATAATCTTCCTTTGTTCATCAAGGCGGAAGTTTTCGTCTAATGTCCGGAAAGAAAATCCGGGCAAGCAAATTCGTTAAATGCAATATATCATGTAGTATGTGAAACGGATTCCACAGCGACGCCTCATAGCAGCATGATTTAAAATTCAGAACATATTCTCTTCAAAGGATGCGACACTGCGTTTCTCTCAAGACAACGTTTCAGGTGTCATGTCGCACGTCCTAATCAATAACCTTCCTTTGTTCATCTAGGCGGAAGTTTTCCTCTAAAGTTGGAAAGAAAATACGGGCCAGCCAATTCGTTAAATGCAATATTTCATGTAGTATGTGAAACGTATTCCACAGCGACGCCTCATAGCTGCGAGATTTATAATTCATAACATTTTCTCTTCAAAGGAAGCGAAACTGCGTTTCTCTCAAGGCAACCTTTCAGGTGTCATGTCGCACGTAGTAATCAATAACATTCCCTTGTTCATCAAGGCGGAAGATTTCCTTTAATATCGCGAAAGAAAATCCGGGCCAGCCAATTGGTTAAATGCAATATATCATGTAGTTTGTGAAACGTATTCCACAGCGACGCCTCATAGCTGCGTGATTTAAATTCTGAACATTTCCTCTTCAAAGGAAGCGCCATTGCGTTTCTCTCAAGACAACCTTTCAGGTGTCATGTCGCACGTCTTAATCAATAACCTTCCTTTGTTCATCAAGGCGGAAGTTTTCCTCTAATGTCCCGAAAGAAAATCCGGGCAAGCAAATTCATTAAATGCAATATGTCATGAAGTATGTGAAACGTATCATGTAGTATGTATCTTAATAACCTTCCTTTGTTCATCAGGGCGGGCGTTTTCCTCTAATATCGTTAAAGAAACTTGGGGCTGCCAAATTGGTTAAACGCAATGTATTATGTATTATTTGTAACGTATTGCACAGCGACGCCTCATAGCTGCGTGATTTAAAATTCAGAACATTTTCTCTTCAAAGGAAGCGCCACTGCGATTCTCTCAAGACAACGTTTCAGGTGTCATGTCGCACGTCTGAATAAATAACCTTCCTTTGTTCATCAAGGTGGAAGTTTTCCTCCAATATCTTTAAAGAAAATCCGGACCAGCAAATTGGTTAGATGCAATATATTAGGCAGCATGTGTAACGTATTGCACAGCGACGCCTCATAGTTCTGTGATTTAAAATTCAGAACATTTTCTCTTCAAAGGAAGCGCCACTGCGTTTCTCACAAGACAACCGTAGAGGTGTCATGTCGCACGTTCTAATCAATACCCTTCCTTTGTTCATCAAGGCAGAAATTTTTCTCTAATATCACTAAAGAAAATCCGGGTCTGCAAACTGGTTAGATGCAATATATTATGTAGCATGTGTAACGTATTCCCCTGCGACGCCTCAAATCTGCGTGATTTAAAATTCTGAACATTTTCTCTTCACAGAAAGCGCCACTGCGTTTCTTACAAGAGAACCTTTGGGGTGTCATGTCGCACGTCTGAAGAAATAACCTTCCTTTGTTCATCAAGGCGGAAGTTTTCCTCTAATATCATTAAAGAAAATCCGGGCCAGCAAATTGGTTAGCTGCAATATATTAGGTAGCATATGTGTAACGTATTCCACAGCGACGCGTCATAGCTGCGTGATTTATAGTTCTGAACATTTTCTCTTCAAAGGAAGCGTAATGGTGTTTCTCTCAAGACAACCTTTCAGGTGTCATGTCGCACGTCTTAATCAGTAACCTTCCTTTGTTCATCAAGACGGAAATTTTCCTCTAATATCACTAAAGCAAATCTGGGGCAGCAAACTGATTAGATGCTATATATTATGTAGCATGTGTAACGTAGTCCACAGCGACGCCTTATAGCTGCGCGATTTAAAATTCAGAACATTTTCTCTTCAAAGGCAGCGCACTGCGATTCCCTCAAGACAACCTTTCAGGTGTCATGTCGCACGTCCTAATCAATAACCTTCCTTTCTTCATCAAGGCGGAAGTTTTCCTCTAATATCATTAAAGAAAATCCGGGCCAGCAAATTCGTTAAATGCAATATATCATGTAGTATGTGAAACGTATTCCACAGCGACGCCTCATAGCTGCGTGATTTAAATTCTGAACATTTTCTCTTCAAAGGAAGCGCGCCATTGCCTTTCTCTTAAGAGAACCTTTCAGGTGTCATGTCGCACGTCCTAATCAATAACCTTCCTTTGTTCATCAAGGCGGAAGTTTTCCTCTAATATCGTTAAAGAAAATCCGGGCCAGCAAATTCGTTAAATGCAATATATCATGTAGTATGTGAAACGTATTCCACAGCGACGCCTCATAGCTGCGTGAGTTAAATTCTGAACATTTCCTCTTCAAAGGAAGCGCAATTGCGTTTATCTCAAGACAACCTTTCAGGTGTCATGTCGCACGTCTTAGTCAATAACCTTCCTTTGTTCTTCAAGGCGCACGTTTTTCTATAATATCGTTAATGAAAATCCGGGCCAGCAAATTCGTTAAATGCAATATATCATGTAGTATGTGAAACGTATTCCACAGCGATGCCTCATAGCTGCGTGATTTAAAATTCAGAACATTTTCTCTTCAAAGGATGCGACACTGCGTTTCTCTCAAGAAAAGCTTTCAGGCGTCATGTCGGACGTCTTAAATATTAACCTTCCTTTGTTCATCAAGGCGGAAGTTTTCCTCTAATGTCCCGAAAGAAAATCCGGGCAAGCGAATTCGTTAAATGCAATATTTCATGTAGTATGTGAAACGTATTCCACAGCGACGCCTCGTAGCTGCGTGATTTAAAATTCAGAACATTTTCTCTTCAAAGGATGCCACACTTCGTTTCTCTCAAGACAACGTTTCAGGTGTCATGTCGCACGTCTTAATCAATAACCTTCCTTTGTTCATCAAGGCGGAAGTTTTCCTCTAATGTCCCGAAAGAAATCCGGGCAAGCAAATTCGTTAAATGCAATATATGATGTAGTATGTGAAACGTATTCCGCAGCGACGCCTCATAGCTGCGTGATTTAAAATTCAGAACATTTTCTCCTCAAAGGAAGCGCCACTATGTTTCTCTTAAGACAACCTTTCAGGTGTCATGTCGCACGTCTTAATCAATAACCTTCCTTTGTTCATCAAGGCGGAAGTTTTCCTCTAATATCTATAAAGAAAATCCGGGCAAGCAAATTCGGTAAATGCAATATACCATGTAGTATGTGAAACGTATTCCACAGCGACGCCTCATAGCTGCGTGTTTCGAAATTGTGAACAATTTCTCTTCAAAGGAAGCGCCACTGCGTTTCTCTCAAGACAACCTTTCAGGTGTCATGCCGCACATCTTAATTAATAACCTTCCTTTGTTCATCAAGGCGGACGTTTTCCTCTAATATCTATAAAGAAAATCAGGGCCAGCAAATGGGTAAATGCAATATATCATGTAGTATGTGAAACGTATTCCACAGCGACGCCTCATAGCTGCGCGATTTAAAATTCTGAACATTTTCGCTTCAAAGGAAGCGTCCCTGCTTTTTTCTCAAGACAACCTTTCAGGTGTCATGTCACACGTGTTAATCAATAACCTTCCTATTTTAATCAAGGCGGAAGTTTTCCTCTAATATCGTTAAAGAAAATCCGGGTCAGCAAACTCATTAGATGCTATATATTATGTAGCATGTGTAACGTAGTCCACAGCGACACCTCATAGCTGCGTGATTTAAAATTCAGAACATTTTAATGCCACTGCGATTCTCTCAAGACAACGTTTCAGGTGTCATGTCGCACGTCTGAATAAATAACCTTCCTTTGTTCATCAAGGTGGAAGTTTCTCTCTAATATCTTTAAAGAAAATCAGGGCCAGCAAATTGGTTAGATGCAATATATTATGTAGCATGTGTAACGCAGTCCACAGCGACGCCTCATTGCTGCGTGATTTAAAATTCAGAACATTTTCTCTTCAAATGATGCGAAACTGCGTTTCTCTCAAGACAACCTTTCAGGTGTCATGTCGCACGTCTTAATCAATAACCTTCTTTGTTAATCAAGGCGGAAAATTTCCTTTATATCGCGAAAGAAAATCCGGGCGAGCCAATTCGTTAAATGCAATATTTCATGTAGTATGTGAAACGTATTCCACAGCGACACCTCATAGCTGCGTGATTTAAAATTCAGAACATTTAATCTTCAAAGGTAGCGAAACTGCGTTTCTCTCAAGATAACCTTTCAGGTGTCATGTCGCACGTCTTAATCAATAACTTTCCTTTCTTCATCAAGGCGGAAGTTTTCCTCTAATATCACTAAAGAAAATCCGGGCCAGCAAATTGGTTAAATGCAATGTATCATGTAGTATGTGAAACGTATTCCACAGCGACGCCTCATAGCTGCGTGATTTAAATTCTGAAGATTTCCTCTTCAAAGGAAGCGCCATTGCGTTTATCTCAAGACTACCATTCAGGTGTCATGTCGCACGTCTTAATCAATAACCTTCCTCTGTTCTTCAAGGCGGACGTTTTTCTCTAATATCGGTAATGAAAATCCGGGCCAGCAAATTCGTTAAATGCAATGTATCATGTAGTATGTGAAACGTATTCCACAGCGACGCCTCATAGCTGCGTGATTCACAATTGTGAACATTTTCTCTTCAAAGGAAGCGCCATTGCGTTTATCTCAAGACAACCATTCAGGTGTCATGTCACACGTCTTAATCAATAACCTTCTTTTGTTCATCAAGGCGGAAATTTTCCTCTAATGTCCCGAAAGAAAATCCGGGCAAGCAAATTCGTTAAATGCAATATATCATGTAGTATGTGAAACGTATTCCACAGCGACGCCTCATAGCTGCGTGATTTAAAATTTTGAACATTTTCTCTTCAAAGGATGCGACACTGCGTTTCTCTCAAGACAACCTTTCAGGTGTCATGCCGCACATCTTAATAACCTTCCTCTGTTCATCAAGGCGGACGTTTTCCTCTAATATCGCGATAAAAATTCCGGGCCAGCAAATTGCTTAAATGCAATATATCATGTAGTATGTGAAACGTATTCCACAGCGACGCCTCATAGCTGCGTGATTTAAATTTTGAACATTTCCTCTTCAAAGGAAGCGCCATTTCGTTTATCTCAAGTCAACCATTCAGGTGTCATGTCGCACGCCTTAATCAATAACCTTCCTTTGTTCATCAAGGCGGAAGTTTTCCTCTAATGTTGGAAAGAAAATCCGGGCCAGCCAATTCGTTAAATGCAATATTTCATGTAGTATGTGAAACGAATTCCACAGCGACGCCTCATAGCTGCGTGATTTAAAATTCAGAACATTTTCTCTTCAAAGGAAGCGAAACTGCGTTTCTCTCAAGATAACCTTTCAGGTGTCATATCGCGCGTCTTAATCAATAACATTCCTTTGTTCATCAAGGCGGAAGTTTTCCTCTAATGTCCCGAAAGAAAACCAGGGCAAGCAAATTTGTTCAATGCAATATATCATGTAGTATGTGAAACGTATTCCACAGCGACGCCTCATAGCTGCGTGATTTAAATTCTGAACATTTCCTCTTCAAAGGAAGCGCCATTGCGTTTATCACAAGACAACCATTCAGGTGTCATGTCCCACGTCTTAATCAATAACCTTCCTTTGTTCATCAAGGCGGAAGCTTTCCTCTAATGTTGAAAAGAAAATCCGGGCCAGCCAATTCGTGAAATGCAATATTTCATGTAATATGTGAAACGAATTCCACAGCGACGCCTCATAGCTGCGTGATTTAAACTTCAGAACATTTTCTCTTCAAAGGAAGCGAAAATGCGTTTCTCTCAAGATAACCTTTCAGGTGTCATGTCGCACGTCTTAATCAATAACCTTCCTTTGTTCATCAAGGCGGACGTTTTCCTCTAATATCGCGAAACAAAATCCGGGCCAGCAAATTGGTTAAATGCAATATATCATGTAGTATGTGAAACGTATTCCACAGCGACGCCTCATAGCTGCGTGATTTAAATTCTGAACATTTCTTCTTCAAAGGAAGCGCCATTGCGTTTATCTCAAGACAACCTTTCAGGTGTCATGTCGCAAGTGTTAATCAATAACCTTCCTTTGTTCCTCAAGGCGGACGTTTTTCTCAAATATCGTGAATGAAAATCCGGGCCAGCAAATTCGTTAAATGCAAGATATCATGTAGTATGTGAAACGTATTCCACAGCGACGCCTCATAGCTGCGTGATTCAAAATTCTGAACATCTTCTCTTCAAAGGATGCGACACTGCGTTTCTCTCAAGACAACCTTTCAGGTGTCATGTCGCACGTCCTAATCAATAACCTTCCTTTGTTCATCAAGGCGGAAGTTTTCCTCTAATGTCCCGAAAGAAAATCCGGGCAAGCAAATTCGTTAAATGCAATAAATCATGTAGTATGTAAAACGTATTCCACAGCGACGCCTCACAGCTGCGTGATTCAAAATTCTGAACATCTTCTCTTCAAAGGAAGCGAAACTGCGTTTCTCTCAAGATAACCTTTCAGGTGACATGTCGCACGTCTTAATCAATAATCTTCCTTTGTTCATCAAGGCGGAAGTTTTCGTCTAATGTCCGGAAAGAAAATCCGGGCAAGCAAATTCGTTAAATGCAATATATCATGTAGTATGTGAAACGGATTCCACAGCGACGCCTCATAGCAGCATGATTTAAAATTCAGAACATTTTCTCTTCAAAGGATGCGACACTGCGTTTCTCTCAAGACAACGTTTCAGGTGTCATGTCGCACGTCCTAATCAATAACCTTCCTTTGTTCATCTAGGCGGAAGTTTTCCTCTAAAGTTGGAAAGAAAATACGGGCCAGCCAATTCGTTAAATGCAATATTTCATGTAGTATGTGAAACGTATTCCACAGCGACGCCTCATAGCTGCGAGATTTATAATTCATAACATTTTCTCTTCAAAGGAAGCGAAACTGCGTTTCTCTCAAGGCAACCTTTCAGGTGTCATGTCGCACGTAGTAATCAATAACATTCCTTTGTTCATCAAGGCGGAAGAGTTCCTTTAATATCGCGAAAGAAAATCCGGGCCAGCCAATTGGTTAAATGCAATATATCATGTAGTTTGTGAAACGTATTCCACAGCGACGCCTCATAGCTGCGTGATTTAAATTCTGAACATTTCCTCTTCAAAGGAAGCGCCATTGCGTTTCTCTCAAGACAACCTTTCAGGTGTAATGTCGCACGTCTTAATCAATAACCTTCCTTTGTTCATCAAGGCGGAAGTTTTCCTCTAATGTCCCGAAAGAAAATCCGGGCAAGCAAATTCCTTAAATGCAATATATCATGTAGTATGTGAAACGTATTCCGCAGCGACGCCTCATAGCTGCGTGATTTAGAATTCAGAACATTTTCTCCTCAAAGAAGCGCCACTACGTTTCTCTCAAGACAACCTTTCAGGTGTCATGTCGCACGTCTGAATAAATAACCTTCCTTTGTTCATCAAGGTGGAAGTTTTCCTCCAATATCTTTAAAGAAAATCCGGACCAGCAAATTGGTTAGATGCAATATATTAGGCAGCATGTGTAACGTATTGCACAGCGACGCCTCATAGTTCTGTGATTTAAAATTCAGAACATTTTCTCTAAAGGAAGTGCCGCTGGGTTTCTCTCAAGACAACCGTAGAGGTGTGATGTCGCACGTTCTAATCAATACCCTTCCTTTGTTCATCAAGGCAGAAATTTTCCTCTAATATCACTAAAGAAAATCAGGGTCTGCAAATTGGTTAGATGCAATATATTTTGTAGCATGTGTAACGTATTCCCCTGCGACGCCTCAAATCTGCGTGATTTAAAATTCTGAACATTTTCTCTTCACAGAAAGCGCCACTGCGTTTCTTACAAGAGAACCTTTGGGGTGTCATGTCGCACGTCTGAAGAAATAACCTTCCTTTGTTCATCAAGGCGGAAGTTTTCCTCTAATATCATTAAAGAAAATCCGGGCCAGCAATTTGGTTAGCTGCAATATATTAGGTAGCATATGTGCGACGTATTCCACAGCGACGCCTCATAGCTGCGTGATTTATAATTCTGAACATTTTCTCTTCAAAGGAAGCGTAACTGTGTTTCTCTTAAGACAACCTTTGAGGTGTCATGTCGCACGTCTTAATCAGTAACCTTCCTTTGTTCATCAAGACGGAAATTTTCCTCTAATATCACTAAAGCAAATCTGGGGCAGCAAACTGATTAGATGCTATATATTATGTAGCATGTGTAACGTAGTCCACAGCGACGCCTTATAGCTGCGCGATTTAAAATTCAGAACATTTTCTCTTCAAAGGCAGCGCACTGCGATTCCCTCAAGACAACCTTTCAGGTGTCATGTCGCACGTCCTAATCAATAACCTTCCTTTCTTCATCAAGGCGGAAGTTTTCCTCTAATATCATTAAAGAAAATCCGGGCCAGCAAATTCGTTAAATGCAATATATCATGTAGTATGTGAAACGTATTCCACAGCGACGCCTCATAGCTGCGTGATTTAAATTCTGAACATTTCCTCTTCAAAGGAAGCGCCATTGCGTTTATCTCAAGAGAACCTTTCAGGTGTCATGTCGCACGTCTAAGTCAATAACCTTCCTTTGTTCTTCAAGGCGCACGTTTTTCAGTAATATCGTAATTAAAAAATCCGGGCCAGCAAATTCGTTAAATGCAATATATCATGTAGTATGTTAAACGTATTCCACAGCGACGCCTCATAGCTGCGTGATTCAAAATTCTGAACATCTTCTCTTCAAAGGATGCGACACTGCGTTTCTCTCAAGACAACCTTTCAGGTGTCATGTCGCACGTCTTAATCAATAACCTTCCTTTGTTCATCAAGGCGGAAGTTTTCCTCTAATATCCCGAAAGAAAATCCGGGCAAGGAAATTCGTTAAATGCAATATATCATGCAGTATGTGAAACGTATTCCACAGCGACGCCTCATAGCTGCGTGATTTAACATTTTGAACATTTTCTCTTCAAAGGAAGCGACACTGTGTTTCTCTCAAGACAACCTTTCAGGTGTCATGTCACACGTCCTAATCAATAACCTTCCTTTGTTCATCAAGGCGGAAGATTTCCTCTAATGTCCCGAAAGAAAATCCGGGCAAGCAAATTCCTTAAATGCAATATATCATGTAGTATGTGAAACGTATTGCACAGCGATGCCTCATAGCAGCGTGATTTAAAATTCAGAACATTTTCTCTTCAAAGGATGCGACACTGCGTTTCTCTCAAAACAACCTTTCAGGTGTCATGTCGCACGTCTTAATTAATAACCTTCCTTTGTTCATCAAGGCGGACGTTTTCCTCTAATGTCCCGAAAGAAAATCCGGGCAAGCAACTTCGTTAAATGCAATATTTCATGTAGTATGTGAAACGTATTCCACAGCGACGCCTCGTAGCTGCGCGATTTAATATTCTGAACATCTTCTCTTCAAAGGAAGCGAAACTGCGTTTCTCTCAAGATAACCTTTCAGGTGACATGTCGCACGTCTTAATCAATAATCTTCCTTTGTTCATCAAGGCGGAAGTTTTCGTCTAATGTCCGGAAAGAAAATCCGGGCAAGCAAATACGTTAAATGCAATATATCATGTAGTATGTGAAACGGATTCCACAGCGACGCCTCATAGCAGCATGATTTAAAATTCAGAACATTTTCTCTTCAAAGGATGCGACACTGCGTTTCTCTCAAGACAACGTTTCAGGTGTCATGTCGCACGTCCTAATCAATAACCTTCCTTTGTTCATCTAGGCGGAAGTTTTCCTCTAAAGTTGGAAAGAAAATACGGGCCAGCCAATTCGTTAAATGCAATATTTCATGTAGTATGTGAAACGTATTCCACAGCGACGCCTCATAGCTGCGAGATTTATAATTCATAACATTTTCTCTTCAAAGGAAGCGAAACTGCGTTTCTCTCAAGGCAACCTTTCAGGTGTCATGTCGCACGTAGTAATCAATAACATTCCTTTGTTCATCAAGGCGGAAGATTTCCTTTAATATCGCGAAAGAAAATCCGGGCCAGCCAATTGGTTAAATGCAATATATCATGTAGTTTGTGAAACGTATTCCACAGCGACGCCTCATAGCTGCGTGATTTAAATTCTGAACATTTCCTCTTCAAAGGAAGCGCCATTGCGTTTCTCTCAAGACAACCTTTCAGGTGTCATGTCGCACGTCTTAATCAATAACCTTCCTTTGTTCATCAAGGCGGAAGTTTTCCTCTAATGTCCCGAAAGAAAATCCGGGCAAGCAAATTCATTAAATGCAATATGTCATGAAGTATGTGAAACGTATCATGTAGTATGTATCTTAATAACCTTCCTTTGTTCATCAGGGCGGGCGTTTTCCTCTAATATCGTTAAAGAAACTTGGGGCTGCCAAATTGGTTAAACGCAATGTATTATGTAATATTTGTAACGTATTGCACAGCGACGCCTCATAGCTGCGTGATTTAAAATTCAGAACATTTTCTCTTCAAAGGAAGCGCCACTGCGATTCTCTCAAGACAACGTTTCAGGTGTCATGTCGCACGTCTGAATAAATAACCTTCCTTTGTTCATCAAGGTGGAAGTTTTCCTCCAATATCTTTAAAGAAAATCCGGACCAGCAAATTGGTTAGATGCAATATATTAGGCAGCATGTGTAACGTATTGCACAGCGACGCCTCATAGTTCTGTGATTTAAAATTCAGAACATTTTCTCTTCAAAGGAAGTGCCGCTGGGTTTCTCTCAAGACAGCCGTAGAGGTGTGATGTCGCACGTTCTAATCAATACCCTTCCTTTGTTCATCAAGGCAGAAATTTTCCTCTAATATCACCAAAGAAAATCAGGGTCTGCAAACTGGTTAGATGCAATATATTATGTAGCATGTGTAACGTATTCCCCTGCGACGCCTCAAATCTGCGTGATTTAAAATTCTGAACATTTTCTCTTCACAGAAAGCGCCACTGCGTTTCTTACAAGAGAACCTTTGGGGTGTCATGTCGCACGTCTGAAGAAATAACCTTCCTTTGTTCATCAAGGCGGAAGTTTTCCTCTAATATCATTAAAGAAAATCCGGGCCAGCAATTTGGTTAGCTGCAATATATTAGGTAGCATATGTGTGACGTATTCCACCGCGACGCCTCATAGCTGCGTGATTTATAATTCTGAACATTTTCTCTTCAAAGGAAGCGTAACTGTGTTTCTCTTAAGACAACTTTGAGGTGTCATGTCGCACGTCTTAATCAGTAACCTTCCTTTGTTCATCAAGACGGAAATTTTCCTCTAATATCACTAAAGCAAATCTGGGGCAGCAAACTGATTAGATGCTATATATTATGTAGCATGTGTAACGTAGTCCACAGCGACGCCTTATAGCTGCGCGATTTAAAATTCAGAACATTTTCTCTTCAAAGGCAGCGCACTGCGATTCCCTCAAGACAACCTTTCAGGTGTCATGTCGCACGTCCTAATCAATAACCTTCCTTTCTTCATCAAGGCGGAAGTTTTCCTCTAATATCATTAAAGAAAATCCGGGCCAGCAAATTCGTTAAATGCAATATATCATGTAGTATGTGAAACGTATTCCACAGCGACGCCTCATAGCTGCGTGATTTAAATTCTGAACATTTCCTCTTCAAAGGAAGCGCCATTGCGTTTATCTCAAGACAACCTTTCAGGTGTCATGTCGCACGTCTAAGTCAATAACCTTCCTTTGTTCTTCAAGGCGCACGTTTTTCAGTAATATCGTAATTAAAAAATCCGGGCCAGCAAATTCGTTAAATGCAATATATCATGTAGTATGTTAAACGTATTCCACAGCGACGCCTCATAGCTGCGTGATTCAAAATTCTGAACATCTTCTCTTCAAAGGATGCGACACTGCGTTTCTCTCAAGACAACCTTTCAGGTGTCATGTCGCACGTCTTAATCAATAACCTTCCTTTGTTCATCAAGGCGGAAGTTTTCCTCTAATATCCCGAAAGAAAATCCGGGCAAGGAAATTCGTTAAATGCAATATATCATGCAGTATGTGAAACGTATTCCACAGCGACGCCTCATAGCTGCGTGATTTAACATTTTGAACATTTTCTCTTCAAAGGAAGCGACACTGTGTTTCTCTCAAGACAACCTTTCAGGTGTCATGTCACACGTCCTAATCAATAACCTTCCTTTGTTCATCAAGGCGGAAGATTTCCTCTAATGTCCCGAAAGAAAATCCGGGCAAGCAAATTCCTTAAATGCAATATATCATGTAGTATGTGAAACGTATTGCACAGCGATGCCTCATAGCAGCGTGATTTAAAATTCAGAACATTTTCTCTTCAAAGGATGCGACACTGCGTTTCTCTCTAAACAACCTTTCAGGTGTCATGTCGCACGTCTTAATTAATAACCTTCCTTTGTTCATCAAGGCGGAAGTTTTCCTCTAATGTCCCGAAAGAAAATCCGGGCAAGCAACTTCGTTAAATGCAATATTTCATGTAGTATGTGAAACGTATTCCACAGCGACGCCTCGTAGCTGCGTGATTTAATATTCAGAACATTTTCTCTTCAAAGGATGCGACACTGCGTTTCTCTCAAGACAACGTTTCAGGTGTCATGTCGCACGTCTTAATCAATAACCTTCCTTTGTTCATCAAGGCGGAAGTTTTCCTCTAATGTCCCGAAAGAAAATCCGGGCAAGCAAATTCGTTAAATGCAATATATGATGTAGTATGTGAAACGTATTCTAAAGCGACGCCTCTTAGCTGCGTGATTCCAAATTCTGAACATTTTCTTTGCTAAAAAAGCGAAACTGCGTTTCTCTCAAGACAACCTTTCAGGTGTCATGTCGCACGTCTTAATCAATAACCTTCCTTTCTTCATCAAGGCGTAAGTTTTCCTCTAATATCATTAAAGAAAATCCGGGCCAGCAAATTCGTTAAATGCAATATATCATGTAGTATGTGAAACGTATTCCACAGCGACGCCTCATAGCTGCGTGATTTAAATTCTGAACATTTCCTCTTCAAAGGAAGCGCCATTGCGTTTATCTCAAGACAACCTTTCAGGTGTCATGTCGCACGTCTAAGTCAATAACCTTCCTTTGTTCTTCAAGGCGCACGTTTTTCAGTAATATCGTAATTAAAAAATCCGGGCCAGCAAATTCGTTAAATGCAATATATCATGTAGTATGTTAAACGTATTCCACAGCGACGCCTCATAGCTGCGTGATTCAAAATTCTGAACATCTTCTCTTCATAGGATGCGACACTGCCTTTCTCTCAAGACAACCTTTCAGGTGTCATGTCGCACGTCTTAATCAATAACCTTCCTTTGTTCACCAAGGCGGAAGTTTTCCTCTAATATCCCAAAAGAAAATCCGGGCAAGGAAATTCGTTAAATGCAATATATCATGCAGTATGTGAAACGTATTCCACAGCGACGCCTCATAGCTGCGTGATTTAACATTTTGAACATTTTCTCTTCAAAGGATGCGACACTGTGTTTCTCTCAAGACAACCTTTCAGGTGTCATGTAGCACGTCCTAATCAATAACCTTCCTTTGTTCATCAAGGCGGAAGTTTTCCTCTAATGTCCCGAAAGAAAATCCGGGCAAGCAAATTCCTTAAATGCAATATATCATGTAGTATGTGAAACGTATTGCACAGCGATGCCTCATAGCAGCGTGATTCAAAATTCTGAACATCTTCTCTTCAAAGGATGCGACACTGCGTTTCTCTCAAGACAACCTTTCAGGTGTCATGTCGCACGTCTTAATAAATAACCTTCCTTTCTTCATCAAGGCGGAAGTTTTCCTCTAATATCGCGAAAGGAAATCCGGGCCAGCAAATTTGTTAAATGCAATATATCATGTAGTATGTGAAACTTATTCCGCAGCGACGCCTCATAGCTGCGCGATTTAATATTCAGAAAATTTTCTCTTCAAAGGATGCGACACTGCGTTTCTCTCAAGACAACGTTTCAGGTGTCATGTCGCACGTCTTAATCAATAACCTTCCTTTGTTCATCAAGGCGGAAGTTTTCCTCTAATGTCCCGAAAGAAAATCCGGGCAAGCAAATTCGTTAAATGCAATATATGATGTAGTATGTGAAACGTATTCCGCAGCGACGCCTCATAGCTGCGTGATTTAAAATTCAGAACATTTTCTCCTCAAAGGAAGCGTCCCTGCTTTTTTCTCAAGACAGCCTTTCAGGTGTCATGTCACACGTGTTAATCAATAACCTTCCTATTTTAATCAAGGCGGAAGTTTTCCTCTAATACCGTTAATGAAAATCCGAGTCAGCAAACTGGTTAGATGCGATATATTGTGTAGCATGTGTAACGTAGTCCACAGCGACGCCTCAGAGCTGCGTGATTTAAAATTCAGAACATTTGCTCTTCAAAGGAAGCCAAAATGCGTTTCTCTCAAGACAACCTTTCAGGTGTCATGTCGCACTTCTTAATCAATAACCTTGCTTTGTTAATCAAGGCGGAAAATTTCCTTTATATCGCGAAAGAAAATCCGGGCGAGCCAATTCGTTAAATGCAATATTTCATGTAGTATGTGAAACGTATTCCACAGCGACACCTCATAGCTGCGTGATTTAAAATTCTGAACATTTTCTCTTCAAAGGAAGCGAAACTGCGTTACTCTCAAGACAACCTTTCAGGTGTCATGTCGCACGTCTTAATCAATAACCTTCCTTTGTTCATCGAGGCGGAAGATTTCCTCTAATTTGCGAAAGAAAATCCAACAAGCAAATTCTTTAAATGCAATATATCGTGCGGTATGTGAAACGTATTCCACAGCGATTCCTCTTTGCTGCGTGATTTAAAATGGTGAACATTGTCTCTTGAAAGGAAGTGCCACTGCGTTTCTCTCAAGACAACCTTTCAGGTGTCATATCGCACGTCTTAATCAATAACCTTCCTTAGTTCATCAGGGCGGGCGTTTTCCTCTAATATCGTTAAAGTAACTTGGGGCCACCAAATTGGTTAAACGCAATGCATTATGTAGTATGTGTAGCGTATTGCACAGCGACGCCTCATAGCTGCGTGATTTAAAATTCAGAACATTTTCTCTTCAAAGGAAGCGCCACTGCGATTCTCTCAAGACAACGTTTCAGGTGTCATGTCGCACGTCTGAATAAATAACCTTCCTTTGTTCATCAAGGTGGAAGTTTTTCTCTAATATCTTTAAAGAAAATCAGGGCCAGCAAATTGGTTAGATGCAATATATTAGGTAGCATGTGTAACGCATTCCACAGCGACGCCTCATAGTTCTGTGATTTAAAATTGAGAGCATTTTCTCTTCAAAAAAAGCGCCACTGCGTTTCTCTCAAGACAACCTTTCAGGTGTCATGTCGCACGTCTTAATCAGTAACCTTCCTTTGTTCATCAAGGCGGATATTTTCCTCTAATATCATTAAAGAAAATCCGGGTCAGCAAACTGATTAGATGCTATATATTATGTAGCATGTGTAACGTAGTTCACAGCGACACCTCATAGCTGCGTGATTTAAAATTCAGAACATTTTAATGCCACTGCGATTCTCTCAAGACAACGTTTCAGGTGTCATGTCGCACGTCTGAATAAATAACCTTCCTTTGTTCATCAAGGTGGAAGTTTTCCTCTAATATCTTTAAAGAAAATCCGGGCGAGAATATTGGTTAGATGCAATATATTAGGTAGCATGTGTAACGTATTCCACAGCGACGCCTCATAGTTCTGTAATTTAAAATTCAGAACATTTTCGCTTCAAAGGAAGCATCCCTGCTTTTTTCTCAAGACAACATTTCAGGTGTCATGTCACACGTGTTAATCAATAACCTTCCTATTTTAATCAAGGCGGAAGCTTTCCTCTAATATCGTTAAAGAAAATCTGAGTCAGCAAACTGGTTAGATGCAATATATTATGTAGCATGTGTAACGTAGTCCACAGCGACGCCTCATAGCTGCGTGATTTAAAATTCAGAACATTTTCTCTTCAAAGGAAGCGAAACTGCGTTTCTCTCAAGACAACCTTTCAGGTGTCATGTCGCACGTCTTAATCAATAACCTTCCTTTGTTAATCAAGGCGGAAAATTTCCTTTAAATCGCGAAAGAAAATCCGGGCGAGCCAATTCGTTAAATGCAATATTTCATGTAGTATGTGAAACGTATTCCACAGCGACACCTCATAGCTGCGTGATTTAAAATTCTGAACATTTTCTCTTCAAAGGAAGCGAAACAGCGTTACTCTCAAGACAACCTTTCAGGTGTCATGTCGCACGTCTTAATCAATAACCTTCCTTTGTTCATCGAGGCGGAAGTTTTCCTCTAATTTGCGAAAGAAAATCCAAAAAGCAAATTCGTTAAATGCAATATATCATGCGGTATGTGAAACGTATTCCACAGCGACGCCTCATTGCTGCGTGATTTAAAATGGTGAACATTGTCTCTTGAAAGGAAATGCCACTGCGTTTCTCTCAAGACAACCTTTCAGGTGTCATATCCCACGTCTTAATCAATAACCTTCCTTTGTTCATCAGGGCGGGCGTTTTCCTCTAATATCGTTAAAGTAACTTGGGGCCACCAAATTGGTTAGATGCAATACATTAGGTAGCATGTGTAACGTATTCCAAAGCGACGCCTCATAGTTCTGTAATTTAAAATTCAGAACATTTTCTCTTCAAAGGAAGCGCCACTGCGTTTCTCTCAAGACAACCTTAGAGGTGTCATGTCGCACGTTCTAATCAATAACCTTCCTTTGTTCATCAAAGCGGAAGTTTTCCTCTAATATCACTAAAGAAAATCCGGGCCAGCAAATTGGTTTAATGCAATATATCATGTAGTATGTGAAACGTATTCCACAGCGACGCCTCATAGCTGCGTGATTTAAATTCTGAACATTTCCTCTTCAAAGGAAGCGCCATTGCGTTTATCTCAAGACAACCATTCAGGTGTCATGTCGCACGTCTTAATCAATAACCTTCCTTTGTTCTTCAAGGCGGACGTTTTTCTCTAATATCGTGAATGAAAATCCGGGCCAGCAAATTCGTTAAATGCAATATATCTTGTAGTATGGGAAACGTATTCCACAGCGACGTCTCATAGCTGCGTGATTCAAAATTGGGAACATTTTCTCTTCAAAGGATGCGGCACTGCGTTTCTCTCAAGATAACCTTTCAGGGTGTCATGTCGCACGTCTTAATCAATAACCTTCCTTTCTTCTTCAAGGCGGACGTTTTCCTCTAATATCGCGAAAAAAAATCTGGGCCAGCAAATTGGTTAAATGCAGTATCTCATGTAGTATGTGAAACGTATTCCACAGCGACGCCTCATAGCTGCGTGATTTAAATTCTGAACATTTCCTGTTCAAAGGAAGCGCCATTGCGTTTATCTCAAGACAACCATTCAGGTGTCATGTCGCACGTCTTAATCAATGACCTTCCTTTGTTCTTCAAGGCGGAAGTTTTCCTCTAATGTTGGAAAGAAAATCCGGGCCAGCCAATTCGTTAAATGCAATATTTCATGTAGTATGTGAAACGAATTCCACAGCGACGCCTCATAGCTGCGTGATTTAAAATTCAGAACATTTTCTCTTCAAAGGAAGCGAAACTGCGTTACTCTCAAGACAACCTTTCAGGTGTCATGTCGCACGTCTTAATCAATAACCTTCCTTTGTTCATCGAGGCGGAAGTTTTCCTCTAATTTCCGAAAGAAAATCCAAAAAGCAAATTCGTAAAATGCAATATATCATGCGGTATGTGAAACGTATTCCACAGCAACGCCTCATTGCTGCGTGATTTAAAATGGTGAACATTGTCTCTTGAAAGGAAGTGCCACTGCGTTTCTCTCAAGACAACCTTTCAGGTGTCATATCCCACGTCTTAATCAATAACCTTCCTTTGTTCATCAGGGCGGGCGTTTTCCTCTAATATCGTTAAAGTAACTTGGGGCCACCCAATTGGTTAGATGCAATATATTAGGTAGCATGTGTAACGTATTCCACAGCGACGCCTCATAGTTCTGTAATTTAAAATTCAGAACATTTTCTCTTCAAAGGAAGCGCCACTGCGTTTCTCTCAAGACAACCTTAGAGGTGTCATGTCGCGCGTTCTAATCAATAACCTTCCTTTGTTCATCAAAGCGGAAGTTTTCCTCTAATATCACTAAAGAAAATCCGGGCCAGCAGATTGGTTTAATGCAATATATCATGTAGTATGTGAAACGTATTCCACAGCGACGCCTCATAGCTGCGTGATTTAAATTCTGAACATTTCCTCTTCAAAGGAAGCGCCATTGCGTCTATCTCAAGACAACCATTCAGGTGTCATGTCGCACGTCTTAATCAATAACCTTCCTTTGTTCTTCAAGGCGGACGTTTTTCTCTAATATCGTGAATGAAAATCCGGGCCAGCAAATTCGTTAAATGCAATATATCATGTAGTATGGGAAACGTATTCCACAGCGACGTCTCATAGCTGCGTGATTCAAAATTGGGAACATTTTCTCTTCAAAGGATGCGGCACTGCGTTTCTCTCAAGATAACCTTTCAGGGTGTCATGTCGCACGTCTTAATCAATAACCTTCCTTTCTTCTTCAAGGCGGACGTTTTCCTCTAATATCGCGAAAAAAAATCTGGGCCAGCAAATTGGTTAAATGCAGTATCTCATGTAGTATGTGAAACGTATTCCACAGCGACGCCTCATAGCTGCGTGATTTAAATTCTGAACATTTCCTGTTCAAAGGAAGCGCCATTGCGTTTATCTCAAGACAACCATTCAGGTGTCATGTCGCACGTCTTAATCAATGACCTTCCTTTGTTCTTCAAGGCGGAAGTTTTCCTCTAATGTTGGAAAGAAAATCCGGGCCAGCCAATTCGTTAAATGCAATATTTCATGTAGTATGTGAAACGAATTCCACAGCGACGCCTCATAGCTGCTTTATTTAAAATTCAGAACATTTTCTCTTCAAAGAAAGCGAAACTGCGTTTCTCTCAAGATAACCTTTCAGGTGTCATGTCGCACGTCTTAATCAATAACTTTCCTTTGTTCACCAAGGCGGAATTTTTCCTCTAATGTCCCGAAAGAAAATCCGGGCAAGCAAATTCGTTAAATGCAATATATCATGTAATATGTGAAACGTATTCCACAGCGACACCTCATAGCTGCGTGATTTAAAATTCTGAACATTTTCTCTTCAAAGGAAGCGAAACTGCGTTACTCTCAAGACAACCTTTCAGGTGTCATGTCGCACGTCTTAATCAATAACCTTCCTTTGTTCATCGAGGCGGAAGTTTTCCTCTAATTTGCGAAAGAAAATCCAAAAAGCAAATTCGTTAAATGCAATATATCATGCGGTATGTGAAACGTATTCCACAGCGACGCCTCATTGCTGCGTGATTTAAAATGGTGAACATTGTCTCTTGAAAGGAAGTGCCACTGCGTTTCTCTCAAGACAACCTTTCAGGTGTCATATCCCACGTCTTAATCAATAACCTTCCTTTGTTCATCAGGGCGGGCGTTTTCCTCTAATATTGTTAAAGTAACTTGGGGCCACCAAATTGGTTAGATGCAATATATTAGGTAGCATGTGTAACGTATTCCACAGCGACGCCTCATATTTCTGTAATTTAAAATTCAGAACATTTTCTCTTCAAAGGAAGCGCCACTGCGTTTCTCTCAAGACAACCTTAGAGGTGTCATGTCGCACGTTCTAATCAATAACCTTCCTTTGTTCATCAAAGCGGAAATTTTCCTCTAATATCACTAAAGAAAATCCGGGCCAGCAAATTGATTTAATGCAATATATCATGTAGTATGTGAAACGTATTCCACAGCGACGCCTCATAGCTGCGTGATTTAAATTCTGAACATTTCCTCTTCAAAGGAAGCGCCATTGCGTTTATCTCAAGACAACCATTCAGGTGTCATGTCGCACGTCTTAATCAATAACCTTCCTTTGTTCTTCAAGGCGGACGTCTTTCTCTAATATCGTGAATGAAAATCCGGGCCAGCAAATTCGTTAAATGCAATATATCATGTAGTATGTGAAACGTATTCCACAGCGACGTCTCATAGCTGCGTGATTCAAAATTGGGAACATTTTCTCTTCAAAGGATGCGACACTGCGTTTCTCTCAAGATAACCTTTCAGGTGTCATGTCGCACGTCTTAATCAATAACCTTCCTTTCTTCTTCAAGGCGGACGTTTTCCTCTAATATCGCGAAAAAAAATCTGGGCCAGCAAATTGGTTAAATGCAGTATATCATGTAGTATGTGAAACGTATTCCACAGCGACGCCTCATAGCTGCGTGATTTAAATTCTGAACATTTCCTGTTCAAAGGAAGCGCCATTGCGTTTATCTCAAGACAACCATTCAGGTGTCATGTCGCACGTCTTAATCAATGACCTTCCTTTGTTCTTCAACGCGCAAGTTTTCCTCTAATGTTGGAAAGAAAATCCGGGCCAGCCAATTCGTTAAATGCAATATTTCATGTAGTATGTGAAACGAATTCCACAGCGACGCCTCATAGCTGCGTGATTTAAAATTCAGAACATTTTCTCTTCAAAGGAAGCGAAACTGCGTTTCTCTCAAGATAACCTTTCAGGTGTCATGTCGCACGTCTTAATCAATAACTTTCCTTTGTTCATCAAGGCGGAATTTTTCCTCTAATGTCCCGAAAGAAAATCCGGGCAAGCAAATTCGTTAAATGCAATATATCATGTAGTATGTGAAACGCATTCCACAGCGACGCCTCATAGCTGCGTGATTAAAAATTTTGAACATTTTCTCTTCAAAGGATGCGACACTGCGTTTCTCTCAACACAACCTTTTAGGTGTCATGCCGCACATCTTAATCAATAACGTTCCTTTGTTCATCAAGGCGGACGTTTTCCTCTAATATCGCGAAAAAAAATCCGGGCCAGCAAATTCGTTAAATGCAATATATCATGTAGTATGTGAAACGTATTCCACAGCGACGCCTCATAGTTCTGTGATTTAAAATTGAGAGCATTTTCTCTTCAAAGGAAGCGCCACTGCGTTTCTCTCAAGACAACCTTTCAGGTGTCATGTCGCACGTCTTAATCAGTAACCTTCCTTTGTTCATCAAAGCGGAAATTTTCCTCTAATATCACTAAAGAAAATCCGGGTCAGCAAACTGATTAGATGCTATATATTATGTAGCATGTGTAACGTAGTCCACAGCGACACCTCATAGCTGCGTGATTTAAAATTCAGAACATTTTAATGCCACTGCGATTCTCTCAAGACAACGTTTCAGGTGTCATGTCGCACGTCTGAATAAATAACCTTGCTTTGTTCATCAATGTGGAAGTTTTCCTCTAATATGTTTAAAGAAAATCCGGGCTAGCAAATTGGTTAGATGCAATATATTAGGTAGCATGTGTAACGTATTCCACAGCGACGCCTCATAGTTCTGTGATTTAAATTCTGAACATTTCCTCTTCAAAGGAAGCGCCATTGCGTTTATCTCAAGACAACCATTCAGGTGTCATGTCGCACGTCTTAATCAATAACCTTCCTTTGTTCTTCAAGGCGGACGTTTTCCTCTAATATCCTTAATGAAAATCCGGGCCAGCAAATTCGTTAAATGCAATGTATCATGTAGTATGTGAAACGTATTCCACAGCGACGCCTCATAGCTGCGTGATTCAAAATTGTGGACATTTTCTCTTCAAAGGAAGCGCCATTGCGTTTATCTCAAGACGACCATTCAGGTGTCATGTCACACGTCTTAATGAATAACCTTCTTTTGTTCATCAAGGCGGAAATTTTCCTCTAATGTCCCGAAAGAAAATCCGGGCAAGCAAATTCGTTAAATGCAATATATCATGTAGTATGTGAAACGTATTCCACAGCGACGCCTCATAGCTGCGTGATTTAAATTTTGAACATTTCCTCTTCAAAGGAAGCGCCATTTCGTTTATCTCAAGCCAACCATTCAGGTGTCATGTCGCACGCCTTAATCAATAACCTTCCTTTGTTCATCAAGGCGGAAGTCTTCCTCTAATGTTGGAAAGAAAATCCGGGCCAGCCAATTCGTTAAATGCAATATTTCATGTAGTATGTGAAACGAATTCCACAGCGACGCCTCATAGCTGCGTGATTTAAGCTTCAGAATATTTTCTCTTCAAAGGAAGCGAAACTGCGTTTCTCTCAAGATAACCTTTGAGGTGTCATGTCGCAAGTCTTAATCAATAACCTTCCTTTGTTCATCAAGGCGGACGTTTTCCTCTAATATCGCGAAACAAAATCCGGGCCAGCAAATTGGTTAAATGCAATATATCATGTAGTATGTGAAACGTATTCCACAGCGACGCCTCATAGCTGCGTGATTTAAATTCTGAACATTTCTTCTTCAAAGGAGGCGCCATTGCGTTTATCTCAAGACAACCTTTCAGGTGTCATGTCGCACGTGTTGATCAATAACCTTCCTTTGTTCATCAAGGCGGAAGTTTTCCTCTAATATCATTAAAGAAAGTCCGGGCCAGCAAATTCGTTAAATGCAATATATCATGTAGTATGTGAAACGTATTCCACAGCGACGTCTCATAGCTGCGAGATTCAAAATTCTGAACATTTTCTCTTCAAAGGGAGCGAAACTGCGTTTCTCTCAAGACAACCTTTCAGGTGTCCTGTCGCACGTCTTAATCAATAACTTTCCTTTGTTCATCAAGGCGGAAGTTTTCCTCTAATGTCCCCAAAGAAAATCCGGGCAAGCAAATTCGTTAAATGCAATATATCATGTAGTATGTGAAACGGATTCCACAGCGACGCCTCATAGCAGCGTGATTTAAAATTCAGAACATTTTCTCTTCAAAGGATGCGACACTGCGTTTCTCTCAAGACAACGTTTCAGGTGTCATGTCGCACGTCCTAATCAATAACCTTCGTTTGTTCATCAAGGCGGAAGTTTTCCTCTAATTTCCCGAAAGAAAATCCGGCCAAGCAAATTCGTTTAATGCAATATATCATGTAGTATGTGAAACATATTCCGCAGCGACGCCTCATAGCTGCATGATTTAGAATTCAGAACATTTTCTCCTCAAAGGAAGCGCCACTACGTTTCTCTCAAGACAACCTTTCAGGTGTCATGCCGCACGTCTTAATCAATAACCTTCCTTTGATCATCAAGGCGGAAGTTTTCCTCTAATGTTGGAAAGAAAATCCGGGCCAGCCAATTCGTTAAATGCAATATTTCATGTAGTATGTGAAACGTATTCCACAGCGACGCCTCATAGCTGCGAGATTTATAATTCAGAACATTTTCTCTTCAAAGGAAGCGAAACTGCGTTTCTCTCAAGACAACCTTTCAGGTGTCATGTCGCACATAGTAATCAATAACATTCCTTTGTTCATCAAGGCAGAAGATTTCCTTTAATATCATTAAAGAAAGTCCGGGCAAGCAAATTCGTTAATTGCAATATATCATGTAGTATGTGAAACGTATTCCACAGCGACGCCTCATAGCTGCGAGATTCAAAATTCTGAACATTTTCTCTTCAAAGGGAGCGAAACTGCGTTTCTCTCAAGAAAACCTTTCAGGTGTCATGTCGCACGTCTTAATCAATCACCTTCCTTTGTTCATCAAGGCGGAAGTTATCCTATAATATCGTTAAAGAAAATCCGGGCTAGCAAATTCGTTAAATGCAATAGATCATGTAGTATGTGAAACGTATTCCACAGCGACGCGTCATTGCTGCGTGATTTGAAATTCGGAACATTTTCTCGTCAAAGGAAGCGAAACAGCGTTTCTCTCAAGACAACCTTTCAGGTGTCATGTCGCATGTCTTAATCAATAACCTTCCTTTGTTCATCAAGGCGGAAGAATTCCTTTACCATGGCGAAAGAAAATCCGGACCAGCCAATTCGTGAAATGCAATTTTTCATGTATTATTGAAACGTATTCCACAGCGACGCCTCATAGCTGCGTGATTTAAAATTCTGAACATTTTCTCTTCAAGGGAAGCGCCATAGCGTTTCTCTAAGACAACATTTCAGGTGTCATGTCGCACGTCTTAATCAATAACCTTCCTTTGTTCTTCAAGGCGGAAGTTTTCCTCTAATATCTTTAAAGTAAACCCGGGAGAGCAAATTGGTTAGATGCAATATATTAGATAGCATGTGTAACGTATTCCATAGCGACGCCTCATAGTTCTGTGATTTAATAATCTGAACATTTTCTCTTCAAAGGAAGCGAAACAGCGTTTCTCTCAAGACAACCTTTCAGGTGTCATGTCGCATGTCTTAATCAATAACCTTCCTTTGTTCATCAAGGCGGAAGAATTCCTCTAATATCACTAAAGAAAATCCGGGCCAGCAAATTGGTTAAATGCAATATATCATGCAGTATGTGAAACGTATTCCACAGCGACGCCTCATAGCTGCGTGATTTAAATTCTGAAAATTTCCTCTTCAAAGGAAGCGCCATTGCGTTTATATCAAGACAATCATTCAGGTGTCATGTCGCACGTCTTAATCAATAACCTTCCTTTGTTCATCAAGGCGGAAGTTTTCCTCTAATGTTGGAAAGAAAATCCGGGCCAGCCAATTCGTTAAATGCAATATTTCATGTTGTATGTGAAACGTATTCCACAGCGACGCCTCATAGCTGCGTGATTTAAAATTCAGAACATTTTCTTTTCAAAGGAAGCGAAACTGCGTTTCTCTCAAGATAACGTTTCAGGTGTCATATCGCACGTCTTAATCAATAACCTTCCTTTGTTCATCAAGGCGGAAGTTTTCCTCTAATGTCGCGAAAGAAAATCCGGGCCAGCAAATTCGTTATATGCAATATATCATGTAGTATGTGAAACGTATTCCACAGCGACGCCTCATGGCTGCCTGATTTAGAATTTTGAACATTTTCTCTTCAAAGGATGCGACACTGCGTTTCTCTCACGACAACCTTTCAGGTGTCATGCCGCACGTCTTAATCAATAACCTTCCTTTGATCATCAAGGCGGAAGTTTTCCTCTAATGTTGGAAAGAAAATCCGGGCCAGCCAATTCGTTAAATGCAATATTTCATGTAGTATGTGAAACGTATTCCACAGCGACGCCTCATAGCTGCGAGATTTATAATTCAGAACATTTTCTCTTCAAAGGAAGCGAAACTGCGTTTCTCTCAAGACAACCTTTCCGGTGTCATGTCGCACGTAGTAATCAATAACATTCCTTTGTTCATCAAGGCGGAAGATTTCCTTTAATATCGCGAAAGAAAATCCGGGCCAGCCAATTGGTTAAATGCAATATATCATGTAGTATGTGAAACGTATTCCACAGCGACGCCTCATAGCTGCGTGATTTAAATTCTGAACATTTCCTCTTCAAAGGAAGCGCTATTGCGTTTCTCTCAAGACAGCCTTTCAGGTGTCATGTCACATGTCTTAATCAATAACCTTCCTTTGTTCATCAAGGCGGAAGTTTTCCTCTAATAACATTAAAGAAAGTCCGGGCCAGCAAATTCGTTAAATGCGATATATCATGTAGTATGTGAAACGTATTCCACAGCGACGCCTCATAGCTGCGAGATTTATAATTCAGAACATTTTCTCTCCAAAGGAAGCGAAACTGCGTTTCTCTCAAGACAACCTTTCAGGTGTCAAGTCGCACATAGTAATCAATAACATTCCTTTGTTCATCAAGGCGGAAGATTTCCTTTAATATCATTAAAAAAAGTCCGGGCAAGCAAATTCGTTAAATGCAATATATCATGTAGTATGTGAAACGTATTCCACAGCGACGCCTCATAGCTGCGAGATTCAAAATTCTGAACATTTTCTCTTCAAAGGGAGCGAAACTGCGTTTCTCTCAAGAAAACCTTTCAGGTGTCATGTCGCACGTCTTAATCAATCACCTTCCTTTGTTCATCAAGGCGGAAGTTATCCTATAATATCGTTAAAGAAAATCCGGGCTAGCAAATTCGTTAAATGCAATAGATCATGTAGTATGTGAAACGTATTCCACAGCGACGCGTCATTGCTGCGTGATTTGAAATTCGGAACATTTTCTCGTCAAAGGAAGCGAAACAGCGTTTCTCTCAAGACAACGTTTCAGGTGTCATGTCGCACATAGTAATCAATAACATTCCTTTGTTCATCCAGGCGGAAGATTTCCTTGAATATCGCGAAAGAAAATCCGGGCCAGCCAATTGGTTAAATGCAATATATCATGTAGTATGTGAAACGTATTCCACAGCGACGCCTCATAGCTGCGTGATTTAAATTCTGAACATTTCCTCTTCAAAGGAAGCGCCATTGCGTTTCTCTCAAGACAGCCTTTCAGGTGTCATGTCACATGTCTTAATCAATAACCTTCCTTTGTTCATCAAGGCGGAAGTTTTCCTCTAATATCAATAAAGAAAGTCCGGGCCAGCAAATTCGTTAAATGCGATATATCATGTAGTATGTGAAACGTATTCCACAGCGACGCCTCATAGCTGCGAGATTCAAAATTCTGAACATTTTCTCTTCAAAGGGAGCGAAACTGCGTTTCTCTCAAGACAAGCTTTCAGGTGTCATGTCGCACGTCTTAATCAATAACCTTCCTTTGTTCATCAAGGCGGAACTTTTCCTCTAATGTCCCGAAAGAAAATCCGGGCAAGCAAATTCGTTAAATGCAATATATCATGTAGTATGTGAAACGGATTCCACAGCGACGCCTCATAGCAGCGTGATTTAAAATTCAGAACATTTTCTCTTCAAAGGATGCGACACTGCGTTTCTCTCAAGACAACGTTTCAGGTGTCATGTCGCACGTCCTAATCAATAACCTTCCTTTGTTCATCAAGGCGGAAGTTTTCCTCTAATGTCCCGAAAGGAAATCCGGGCAAGCAAATTCGTTAAATGCAATATATCATGTAGTATGTGAAACGTATTCCGCAGCGACGCCTCATAGCTGCGTGATTTAGAATTCAGAACATTTTCTCCTCAAAGGAAGCGCCACTACGTTTCTCTCAAGACAACCTTTCAGGTGTCATGCCGCACGTCTTAATCAATAACCTTCCTTTGATCATCAAGGCGGAAGTTTTCCTCTAAAGTTGGAAAGAAAATCCGTGCCAGCCAATTCGTTAAATGCAATATTTGATGTAGTATGTGAAACGTATTCCACAGCGACGCCTCATAGCTGCGAGATTTATAATTCAGAACATTTTCTCTTCAAAGGAAGCGAAACTGCGTTTCTCTCAAGACAACCTTTCAGGTGTCATGTCGCACATAGTAATCAATAACATTCCTTTGTTCATCCAGGCGGAAGATTTCCTTTAATATCGCGAAAGAAAATCCGGGCCAGCCAATTGGTTAAATGCAATACATCATGTAGTATGTGAAACGTATTCCACAGCGACGCCTCAAAGCTGCGTGATTTAAATTCTGAACATTTCCTCTTCAAAGGAAGCGCCATTGCGTTTATCTCAAGACAACCATTCAGGTGTCATGTCGCACGTCTTAATCAATAACCTTCCTTTGTTCTTCAAGGCGGACGTTTTTCTCTAATATCGTTAATGAAAATCCGGGCCAGCAAATTCGTTAAATGCAATGTATCATGTAGTATGTGAAACGTATTCCACAGCGACGCCTCATAGCTGCGTGATTCAAAATTGTGAACATTTTCTCTTCAAAGGAAGCGCCATTGCGTTTATCTCAAGACAACCATTCAGGTGTCATGTCACACGTCTTAATCAATAACCTTCTTTTGTTCATCAAGGCGGAAATTTTCCTCTAATGTCCCGAAAGAAAATCCGGGCAAGCAAATTCGTTAAATGCAATATATCATGTAGTATGTGAAACGTATTCCACAGCGACGCCTCATAGCTGCGTGATTTAAAATTTTGAACATTTTCTCTTCAAAGGAAGCGCCATTTCGTTTATCTCAAGCCAACCATTCAGGTGTCATGTCGCACGCCTTAATCAATAACCTTCCTTTGTTCATCAAGGCGGAAGTTTTCCTCTAATGTTGGAAAGAAAATCCGGGCCAGCCAATTCGTTAAATGCAATATTTCATGTAGTATGTGAAACGAATTCCACAGCGACGCCTCATAGCTGCGTGATTTAAAATTCAGAACATTTTCTCTTCAAAGGAAGCGAAACTGCGTTTCTCTCAAGATAACCTTTCATTTGTCATATCGCACGTCTTAATGAACAACCTTCCTTTGTTCATCAAGGCGGAAGTTTTCCTCTAATGTCCCGAACGAAAATCAGGGCAAGCAAAATTCGTTAAATGCAATATATCATGTAGTATGTGAAACGTATTCCACAGCGACGCCTCATAGCTGCGTGATTTAAATTCTGAACATTTCCTCTTCAAAGGAAGCGCCATTGCGTTTATCTCAAGACAACCATTCAGGTGTCATGTCGCACGTCTTAATCAATAACCTTCCTTTGTTCATCAAGGCGGACGTTTTTCTCAAATATCGTTAATGAAAATCCGGGCCAGCAAATTCGTTAAATGCAAGATATCATGTAGTATGTGAAACGTATTCCACAGCGACGCATCATAGCTGCGTGATTCAAAATTCTGAACATCTTCTCTTCAAAGGATGCGACACTGCGTTTCTCTCAAGACAACCTTTCAGGTGTCATGTCGCAAGTCCTAATCAATAACCTTCCTTTGTTCATCAAGGCGGAAGTTTTCCTCTAATGTCCCGAAAGAAAATCCGGGCAAGCAAATTCGTTAAATGCAATATATCATGTTGTATGTAAAACGGATTCCACAGCGACGCCTCATAGCAGCGTGATTTAAAATTCAGAACATTTTCTCTTCAAAGGATGCGACACTGCGTTTCTCTCAAGACAACGTTTCAGGTGTCATGTCGCACGTCCTAATCAATAACCTTCCTTTGTTCATCTAGGCGGAAGTTTTCCTCTAATGTCCCGAAAGAAAATCCGGGCAAGCAAATTCGTTAAATGCAATATATCATGTAGTATGTGAAACGTATTCCGCAGCGACGCCTCATAGCTGCGTGATTTAGAATTCAGAACATTTTCTCCTCAAAGGAAGCGCCACTACGTTTCTCTCAAGACAACCTTTCAGGTGTCATGCCGCACGTCCTAATCAATAACCTTTCTTTGATCATCAAGGCGGAAGTTTTCCTCTAATGTTGGAAAGAAAATCCGGGCCAGCCAATTCGTTAAATGCAATATTTCATGTAGTATGTGAAACGTATTCCACAGCGACGCCTCATAGCTGCGAGATTTATAATTCAGAACATTTTCTCTTCAAAGGAAGCGAAACTGCGTTTCTATCAAGACAACCTTTCAGGTGTCATGTCGCACATAGTATTCAATAACATTCCTTTGTTCATCAAGGCGGAAGATTTCCTTTAATATCGCGAAAGAAAATCCGGGCCAGCCAATTGGTTAAATGCAATATATCATGTAGCATGTGAAACGTATTCCACAGCGACGCGTCATAGCTGCGTGATTCTAAATTCTTAACATTTTCTCTTCAAAGGACGCGACACTGCGTTTCTCTCAAGATAACCTTTCAGGTGTCATGTCGCACGTCTTAATCAATAACCTTCCTTTCTTCTTCAAGGCGGACGGTTTCCTCTAATATCGCGAAAAAAAATCTGGGCCAGCAAATTGGTTAAATGCAATATATCATGTAGTATGTGAAACGTATTCCACAGCGACGCCTCATAGCTGCGTGATTTAAATTCTGAACATTTCCTGTTCAAAGGAAGCGCCATTGTGTTTATCTCAAGAGAACCATTCAGGTGTCATGTCGCACGTCTTAATCAATAACTTTCCTTTGTTCATCAAGGCGGAAGTTTTCCTCTGATGTTGGAAAGAAAATCCGGGCCAGCCAATTCGTTAAATGCAATATTTCATGTAGTATGTGAAACGAATTCCACAGCGACGCCTCATAGCTGCGTGATTTAAAATTCAGAACATTTTCTCTTCAAAGGAAGCGAAACTGCGTTTCTCTCAAGATAACCTTTCAGGTGTCATGTCGCACGTCTTAATCAATAACTTTCCTTTGTTCATCAAGGCGGAATTTTTCCTGTAATGTCCCGAAAGAAAATCCGGGCAAGCAAATTCGTTAAATGCAATATATCATGTAGTATGTGAAACGCATTCCACAGCGACTCCTCATAGCTGCGTGATTTAAAATTTTGAACATTTTCTCTTCAAAGGATGCGACACTGCGTTTCTCTCAAGACAACCTTTCAGGTGTCATGCCGCACATCTTAATCAATAACGTTCCTTTGTTCATCAAGGCGGACGTTTTCCTCTAATATCGCGAAAAAAAATCCGGGCCAGCAAATTCGTTAAATGCAATATATCATGTAGTATGTGAAACGTATTCCACAGCGACGCCTCATAGTTCTGTGATTTAAAATTGAGAGCATTTTCTCTTCAAAGGAAGCGCCACTGCGTTTCTCTCAAGACAACCTTTCAGGTGTCATGTCGCACGTCTTAATCAGTAACCTTCCTTTGTTCATCAAAGCGGAAATTTTCCTCTAATATCACTAAAGAAAATCCGGGTCAGCAAACTGATTAGATGCTATATATTATGTAGCATGTGTAACGTAGTCCACAGCGACACCTCATAGCTGCGTGATTTAAAATTCAGAACATTTTAATGCCACTGCGATTCTCTCAAGACAACGTTTCAGGTGTCATGTCGCACGTCTGAATAAATAACCTTGCTTTGTTCATCAATGTGGAAGTTTTCCTCTAATATGTTTAAAGAAAATCCGGGCCAGCAAATTGGTTAGATGCAATGTATTAGGTAGCATGTGTAACGTATTCCACAGCGACGCCTCATAGTTCTGTGATTTAAATTCTGAACATTTCCTCTTCAAAGGATGCGACACTGCGTTTCTCTCAAGACAACGTTTCAGGTGTCATGTCGCACGTCCTAATCAATAACCTTCCTTTGTTCATCAAGGCGGAAGTTTTCCTCTAATGTCCCGAAAGGAAATCCGGGCAAGCAAATTCGTTAAATGCAATATATCATGTAGTATGTGAAACGTATTCCGCAGCGACGCCTCATAGCTGCGTGATTTAGAATTCAGAACATTTTCTCCTCAAAGGAAGCGCCACTACGTTTCTCTCAAGACAACCTTTCAGGTGTCATGCCGCACGTCTTAATCAATAACCTTCCTTTGATCATCAAGGCGGAAGTTTTCCTCTAAAGTTGGAAAGAAAATCCGTGCCAGCCAATTCGTTAAATGCAATATTTGATGTAGTATGTGAAACGTATTCCACAGCGACGCCTCATAGCTGCGAGATTTATAATTCAGAACATTTTCTCTTCAAAGGAAGCGAAACTGCGTTTCTCTCAAGATAACCTTTGAGGTGTCATGTCGCAAGTCTTAATCAATAACCTTCCTTTGTTCATCAAGACGGACGTTTTCCTCTAATATCGCGAAACAAAATCCGGGCCAGCAAATTGGTTAAATGCAATATATCATGTAGTATGTGAAACGTATTCCACAGCGACGCCTCATAGCTGCGTGATTTAAATTCTGAACATTTCTTCTTCAAAGGAGGCGCCATTGCGTTTATCTCAAGACAACCTTTCAGGTGTCATGTCGCACGTGTTGATCAATAACCTTCCTTTGTTCCTCAAGGCGGACGTTTTTCTCAAATATCGTTAATGAAAATCCGGGCCAGCAAATTCGTTAAATGCAAGATATCATGTAGTATGTGAAACGTATTCCACAGCGACGCCTCATAGCTGCGTGATTCAAAATTCTGAGCATCTTCTCTTCAAAGGATGCGACACTGCGTTTCTCTCAAGACAACCTTTCAGGTGTCATGTCGCACGTCCTAATCAATAACCTTCCTTTGTTCATCAAGGCGGAAGTTTTCCTCTAATGTCCCGAAAGAAAATCCGGGCAAGCAAATTCGTTAACTGCAATATATCATGTAGTATGTGAAACGGATTCCATAGCGACGCCTCATAGCAGCGTAATTTAATATTCAGAACATTTTCTCTTCAAAGGATGCGACACTGCGTTTCTCTCAAGACAACGTTTCAGGTGTCATGTCGCACGTCCTAATCAATAACCTTCCTTTGTTCATCAAGGCGGAAGTTTTCCTCTAATATCATTAAAGAAAGTCCGGGCCAGCAAATTCGTTAAATGCAATATATCATGTAGTATGTGAAACGTATTCCACAGCGACGTCTCATAGCTGCGAGATTCAAAATTCTGAACATTTTCTCTTCAAAGGGAGCGAAACTGCGTTTCTCTCAAGACAACCTTTCAGGTGTCCTGTCGCACGTCTTAATCAATAACTTTCCTTTGTTCATCAAGGCGGAAGTTTTCCTCTAATGTCCCGAAAGAAAATCCGGGCAAGCAAATTCGTTAAATGCAATATATCATGTAGTATGTGAAACGGATTCCACAGCGACGCCTCATAGCAGCGTGATTTAAAATTCAGAACATTTTCTCTTCAAAGGATGCGACACTGCGTTTCTCTCAAGACAACGTTTCAGGTGTCATGTCGCACGTCCTAATCAATAACCTTCGTTTGTTCATCAAGGCGGAAGTTTTCCTCTAATTTCCCGAAAGAAAATCCGGGCAAGCAAATTCGTTTAATGCAACATATCATGTAGTATGTGAAACATATTCCGCAGCGACGCCTCATAGCTGCATGATTTAGAATTCAGAACATTTTCTCCTCAAAGGAAGCGCCACTACGTTTCTCTCAAGACAACCTTTCAGGTGTCATGCCGCACGTCTTAATCAATAACCTTCCTTTGATCATCAAGGCGGAAGTTTTCCTCTAATGTTGGAAAGAAAATCCGGGCCAGCCAATTCGTTAAATGCAATATTTCATGTAGTATGTGAAACGTATTCCACAGCGACGCCTCATAGCTGCGAGATTTATAATTCAGAACATTTTCTCTTCAAAGGAAGCGAAACTGCGTTTCTCTCAAGACAACCTTTCAGGTGTCATGTCCCACATAGTAATCAATAACATTCCTTTGTTCATCAAAGCAGAAGATTTCCTTTAATATCATTAAAGAAAGTCCGGGCAAGCAAATTCGTTAATTGCAATATATCATGTAGTATGTGAAACGTATTCCACAGCGACGCCTCATAGCTGCGAGATTCAAAATTCTGAACATTTTCTCTTCAAAGGGAGCGAAACTGCGTTTCTCTCAAGAAAACCTTTCAGGTGTCATGTCGCACGTCTTAATCAATCACCTTCCTTTGTTCATCAAGGCGGAAGTTATCCTATAATATCGTTAAAGAAAATCCGGGCTAGCAAATTCGTTAAATGCAATAGATCATGTAGTATGTGAAACGTATTCCACAGCGACGCGTCATTGCTGCGTGATTTGAAATTCGGAACATTTTCTCGTCAAAGGAAGCGAAACAGCGTTTCTCTCAAGACAACCTTTCAGGTGTCATGTCGCATGTCTTAATCAATAACCTTCCTTTGTTCATCAAGGCGGAAGAATTCCTTTAACATCGCGAAAGAAAATCCGGACCAGCCAATTCGTGAAATGCAATTTTTCATGTATTATTGAAACGTATTCCACAGCGACGCCTCATAGCTGCGTGATTTAAAATTCTGAACATTTTCTCTTCAAGGGAAGCGCCATAGCGTTTCTCTCAAGACAACATTTCAGGTGTCATGTCGCACGTCTTAATCAATAACCTTCCTTTGTTCTTCAAGGCGGAAGTTTTCCTCTAATATCTTTAAAGTAAACCCGGGAGAGCAAATTGGTTAGATGCAATATATTAGATAGCATGTGTAACGTATTCCATAGCGACGCCTCATAGTTCTGTGATTTAATAATCTGAACATTTTCTCTTCAAAGGAAGCGCCACTGCGTTTCTCTCAAGACAACATTAGAGGTGTTATGCCGCACGTTCTAATCAATAACCTTCCTTTGTTCATCAAGGCGGAAATTTTCCTCTAATATCACTAAAGAAAATCCGGGCCAGCAAATTGGTTAAATGCAATATATCATGCAGTATGTGAAACGTATTCCACAGCGACGCCTCATAGCTGCGTGATTTAAATTCTGAAAATTTCCTCTTCAAAGGAAGCGCCATTGCGTTTATATCAAGACAATCATTCAGGTGTCATGTCGCACGTCTTAATCAATAACCTTCCTTTGTTCATCAAGGCGGAAGTTTTCCTCTAATGTTGGAAAGAAAATCCGGGCCAGCCAATTCGTTAAATGCAATATTTCATGTTGTATGTGAAACGTATTCCACAGCGACGCCTCATAGCTGCGTGATTTAAAATTCAGAACATTTTCTTTTCAAAGGAAGCGAAACTGCGTTTCTCTCAAGATAACGTTTCAGGTGTCATATCGCACGTCTTAATCAATAACCTTCCTTTGTTCATCAAGGCGGAAGTTTTCCTCTAATGTCGCGAAAGAAAATCCGGGCCAGCAAATTCGTTATATGCAATATATCATGTAGTATGTGAAACGTATTCCACAGCGACGCCTCATGGCTGCCTGATTTAGAATTTTGAACATTTTCTCTTCAAAGGATGCGACACTGCGTTTCTCTCACGACAACCTTTCAGGTGTCATGCCGCACGTCTTAATCAATAACCTTCCTTTGATCATCAAGGCGGAAGTTTTCCTCTAATGTTGGAAAGAAAATCCGGGCCAGCCAATTCGTTAAATGCAATATTTCATGTAGTATGTGAAACGTATTCCACAGCGACGCCTCATAGCTGCGAGATTTATAATTCAGAACATTTTCTCTTCAAAGGAAGCGAAACTGCGTTTCTCTCAAGACAACCTTTCAGGTGTCATGTCGCACGTAGTAATCAATAACATTCCTTTGTTCATCAAGGCGGAAGATTTCCTTTAATATCGCGAAAGAAAATCCGGGCCAGCCAATTGGTTAAATGCAATATATCATGTAGTATGTGAAACGTATTCCACAGCGACGCCTCATAGCTGCGTGATTTAAATTCTGAACATTTCCTCTTCAAAGGAAGCGCTATTGCGTTTCTCTCAAGACAGCCTTTCAGGTGTCATGTCACATGTCTTAATCAATAACCTTCCTTTGTTCATCAAGGCGGAAGTTTTCCTCTAATAACATTAAAGAAAGTCCGGGCCAGCAAATTCGTTAAATGCGATATATCATGTAGTATGTGAAACGTATTCCACAGCGACGCCTCATAGCTGCGAGATTTATAATTCAGAACATTTTCTCTCCAAAGGAAGCGAAACTGCGTTTCTCTCAAGACAACCTTTCAGGTGTCAAGTCGCACATAGTAATCAATAACATTCCTTTGTTCATCAAGGCGGAAGATTTCCTTTAATATCATTAAAAAAAGTCCGGGCAAGCAAATTCGTTAAATGCAATATATCATGTAGTATGTGAAACGTATTCCACAGCGACGCCTCATAGCTGCGAGATTCAAAATTCTGAACATTTTCTCTTCAAAGGGAGCGATCTGCGTTTCTCTCAAGAAAACCTTTCAGGTGTCATGTCGCACGTCTTAATCAATCACCTTCCTTTGTTCATCAAGGCGGAAGTTATCCTATATTATCGTTAAAGAAAATCCGGGCTAGCAAATTCGTTAAATGCAATAGATCATGTAGTATGTGAAACGTATTCCACAGCGACGCGTCATTGCTGCGTGATTTGAAATTCGGAACATTTTCTCGTCAAAGGAAGCGAAACAGCGTTTCTCTCAAGACAACCTTTCAGGTGTCATGTCGCACATAGTAATCAATAACATTCCTTTGTTCATCCAGGCGGAAGATTTCCTTTAATATCGCGAAAGAAAATCCGGGCCAGCCAATTGGTTAAATGCAATATATCATGTAGTATGTGAAACGTATTCCACAGCGACGCCTCATAGCTGCGTGATTTAAATTCTGAACATTTCCTCTTCAAAGGAAGCGCCATTGCGTTTCTCTCAAGACAGCCTTTCAGGTGTCATGTCACATGTCTTAATCAATAACCTTCCTTTGTTCATCAAGGCGGAAGTTTTCCTCTAATATCAATAAAGAAAGTCCGGGCCAGCAAATTCGTTAAATGCGATATATCATGTAGTATGTGAAACGTATTCCACAGCGACGCCTCATAGCTGCGAGATTCAAAATTCTGAACATTTTCTCTTCAAAGGGAGCGAAACTGCGTTTCTCTCAAGACAAGCTTTCAGGTGTCATGTCGCACGTCTTAATCAATAACCTTCCTTTGTTCATCAAGGCGGGACTTTTCCTCTAATGTCCCGAAAGAAAATCCGGGCAAGCAAATTCGTTAAATGCAATATATCATGTAGTATGTGAAACGGATTCCACAGCGACGCCTCATAGCAGCGTGATTTAAAATTCAGAACATTTTCTCTTCAAAGGATGCGACACTGCGTTTCTCTCAAGACAACGTTTCAGGTGTCATGTCGCACGTCCTAATCAATAACCTTCCTTTGTTCATCAAGGCGGAAGTTTTCCTCTAATGTCCCGAAAGGAAATCCGGGCAAGCAAATTCGTTAAATGCAATATATCATGTAGTATGTGAAACGTATTCCGCAGCGACGCCTCATAGCTGCGTGATTTAGAATTCAGAACATTTTCTCCTCAAAGGAAGCGCCACTACGTTTCTCTCAAGACAACCTTTCAGGTGTCATGCCGCACGTCTTAATCAATAACCTTCCTTTGATCATCAAGGCGGACGTTTTTCTCAAATATCGTTAATGAAAATCCGGGCCAGCAAATTCGTTAAATGCAAGATATCATGTAGTATGTGAAACGTATTCCACAGCGACGCATCATAGCTGCGTGATTCAAAATTCTGAACATCTTCTCTTCAAAGGATGCGACACTGCGTTTCTCTCAAGACAACCTTTCAGGTGTCATGTCGCAAGTCCTAATCAATAACCTTCCTTTGTTCATCAAGGCGGAAGTTTTCCTCTAATGTCCCGAAAGAAAATCCGGGCAAGCAAATTCGTTAAATGCAATATATCATGTTGTATGTAAAACGGATTCCACAGCGACGCCTCATAGCAGCGTGATTTAAAATTCAGAACATTTTCTCTTCAAAGGATGCGACACTGCGTTTCTCTCAAGACAACGTTTCAGGTGTCATGTCGCACGTCCTAATCAATAACCTTCCTTTGTTCATCTAGGCGGAAGTTTTCCTCTAATGTCCCGAAAGAAAATCCGGGCAAGCAAATTCGTTAAATGCAATATATCATGTAGTATGTGAAACGTATTCCGCAGCGACGCCTCATAGCTGCGTGATTTAGAATTCAGAACATTTTCTCCTCAAAGGAAGCGCCACTACGTTTCTCTCAAGACAACCTTTCAGGTGTCATGCCGCACGTCCTAATCAATAACCTTTCTTTGATCATCAAGGCGGAAGTTTTCCTCTAATGTTGGAAAGAAAATCCGGGCCAGCCAATTCGTTAAATGCAATATTTCATGTAGTATGTGAAACGTATTCCACAGCGACGCCTCATAGCTGCGAGATTTATAATTCAGAACATTTTCTCTTCAAAGGAAGCGAAACTGCGTTTCTATCAAGACAACCTTTCAGGTGTCATGTCGCACATAGTATTCAATAACATTCCTTTGTTCATCAAGGCGGAAGATTTCCTTTAATATCGCGAAAGAAAATCCGGGCCAGCCAATTGGTTAAATGCAATATATCATGTAGCATGTGAAACGTATTCCACAGCGACGCGTCATAGCTGCGTGATTCTAAATTCTTAACATTTTCTCTTCAAAGGACGCGACACTGCGTTTCTCTCAAGATAACCTTTCAGGTGTCATGTCGCACGTCTTAATCAATAACCTTCCTTTCTTCTTCAAGGCGGACGGTTTCCTCTAATATCGCGAAAAAAAATCTGGGCCAGCAAATTGGTTAAATGCAATATATCATGTAGTATGTGAAACGTATTCCACAGCGACGCCTCATAGCTGCGTGATTTAAATTCTGAACATTTCCTGTTCAAAGGAAGCGCCATTGTGTTTATCTCAAGAGAACCATTCAGGTGTCATGTCGCACGTCTTAATCAATAACTTTCCTTTGTTCATCAAGGCGGAAGTTTTCCTCTGATGTTGGAAAGAAAATCCGGGCCAGCCAATTCGTTAAATGCAATATTTCATGTAGTATGTGAAACGAATTCCACAGCGACGCCTCATAGCTGCGTGATTTAAAATTCAGAACATTTTCTCTTCAAAGGAAGCGAAACTGCGTTTCTCTCAAGATAACCTTTCAGGTGTCATGTCGCACGTCTTAATCAATAACTTTCCTTTGTTCATCAAGGCGGAATTTTTCCTGTAATGTCCCGAAAGAAAATCCGGGCAAGCAAATTCGTTAAATGCAATATATCATGTAGTATGTGAAACGCATTCCACAGCGACTCCTCATAGCTGCGTGATTTAAAATTTTGAACATTTTCTCTTCAAAGGATGCGACACTGCGTTTCTCTCAAGACAACCTTTCAGGTGTCATGCCGCACATCTTAATCAATAACGTTCCTTTGTTCATCAAGGCGGACGTTTTCCTCTAATATCGCGAAAAAAAATCCGGGCCAGCAAATTCGTTAAATGCAATATATCATGTAGTATGTGAAACGTATTCCACAGCGACGCCTCATAGTTCTGTGATTTAAAATTGAGAGCATTTTCTCTTCAAAGGAAGCGCCACTGCGTTTCTCTCAAGACAACCTTTCAGGTGTCATGTCGCACGTCTTAATCAGTAACCTTCCTTTGTTCATCAAAGCGGAAATTTTCCTCTAATATCACTAAAGAAAATCCGGGTCAGCAAACTGATTAGATGCTATATATTATGTAGCATGTGTAACGTAGTCCACAGCGACACCTCATAGCTGCGTGATTTAAAATTCAGAACATTTTAATGCCACTGCGATTCTCTCAAGACAACGTTTCAGGTGTCATGTCGCACGTCTGAATAAATAACCTTGCTTTGTTCATCAATGTGGAAGTTTTCCTCTAATATGTTTAAAGAAAATCCGGGCCAGCAAATTGGTTAGATGCAATGTATTAGGTAGCATGTGTAACGTATTCCACAGCGACGCCTCATAGTTCTGTGATTTAAATTCTGAACATTTCCTCTTCAAAGGATGCGACACTGCGTTTCTCTCAAGACAACGTTTCAGGTGTCATGTCGCACGTCCTAATCAATAACCTTCCTTTGTTCATCAAGGCGGAAGTTTTCCTCTAATGTCCCGAAAGGAAATCCGGGCAAGCAAATTCGTTAAATGCAATATATCATGTAGTATGTGAAACGTATTCCGCAGCGACGCCTCATAGCTGCGTGATTTAGAATTCAGAACATTTTCTCCTCAAAGGAAGCGCCACTACGTTTCTCTCAAGACAACCTTTCAGGTGTCATGCCGCACGTCTTAATCAATAACCTTCCTTTGATCATCAAGGCGGAAGTTTTCCTCTAAAGTTGGAAAGAAAATCCGTGCCAGCCAATTCGTTAAATGCAATATTTGATGTAGTATGTGAAACGTATTCCACAGCGACGCCTCATAGCTGCGAGATTTATAATTCAGAACATTTTCTCTTCAAAGGAAGCGAAACTGCGTTTCTCTCAAGATAACCTTTGAGGTGTCATGTCGCAAGTCTTAATCAATAACCTTCCTTTGTTCATCAAGACGGACGTTTTCCTCTAATATCGCGAAACAAAATCCGGGCCAGCAAATTGGTTAAATGCAATATATCATGTAGTATGTGAAACGTATTCCACAGCGACGCCTCATAGCTGCGTGATTTAAATTCTGAACATTTCTTCTTCAAAGGAGGCGCCATTGCGTTTATCTCAAGACAACCTTTCAGGTGTCATGTCGCACGTGTTGATCAATAACCTTCCTTTGTTCCTCAAGGCGGACGTTTTTCTCAAATATCGTTAATGAAAATCCGGGCCAGCAAATTCGTTAAATGCAAGATATCATGTAGTATGTGAAACGTATTCCACAGCGACGCCTCATAGCTGCGTGATTCAAAATTCTGAGCATCTTCTCTTCAAAGGATGCGACACTGCGTTTCTCTCAAGACAACCTTTCAGGTGTCATGTCGCACGTCCTAATCAATAACCTTCCTTTGTTCATCAAGGCGGAAGTTTTCCTCTAATGTCCCGAAAGAAAATCCGGGCAAGCAAATTCGTTAACTGCAATATATCATGTAGTATGTGAAACGGATTCCATAGCGACGCCTCATAGCAGCGTGATTTAATATTCAGAACATTTTCTCTTCAAAGGATGCGACACTGCGTTTCTCTCAAGACAACGTTTCAGGTGTCATGTCGCACGTCCTAATCAATAACCTTCCTTTGTTCATCAAGGCGGAAGTTTTCCTCTAATATCATTAAAGAAAGTCCGGGCCAGCAAATTCGTTAAATGCAATATATCATGTAGTATGTGAAACGTATTCCACAGCGACGTCTCATAGCTGCGAGATTCAAAATTCTGAACATTTTCTCTTCAAAGGGAGCGAAACTGCGTTTCTCTCAAGACAACCTTTCAGGTGTCCTGTCGCACGTCTTAATCAATAACTTTCCTTTGTTCATCAAGGCGGAAGTTTTCCTCTAATGTCCCGAAAGAAAATCCGCGCAAGCAAATTCGTTAAATGCAATATATCATGTAGTATGTGAAACGGATTCCACAGCGACGCCTCATAGCAGCGTGATTTAAAATTCAGAACATTTTCTCTTCAAAGGATGCGACACTGCGTTTCTCTCAAGACAACGTTTCAGGTGTCATGTCGCACGTCCTAATCAATAACCTTCGTTTGTTCATCAAGGCGGAAGTTTTCCTCTAATTTCCCGAAAGAAAATCCGGGCAAGCAAATTCGTTTAATGCAACATATCATGTAGTATGTGAAACATATTCCGCAGCGACGCCTCATAGCTGCATGATTTAGAATTCAGAACATTTTCTCCTCAAAGGAAGCGCCACTACGTTTCTCTCAAGACAACCTTTCAGGTGTCATGCCGCACGTCTTAATCAATAACCTTCCTTTGATCATCAAGGCGGAAGTTTTCCTCTAATGTTGGAAAGAAAATCCGGGCCAGCCAATTCGTTAAATGCAATATTTCATGTAGTATGTGAAACGTATTCCACAGCGACGCCTCATAGCTGCGAGATTTATAATTCAGAACATTTTCTCTTCAAAGGAAGCGAAACTGCGTTTCTCTCAAGACAACCTTTCAGGTGTCATGTCCCACATAGTAATCAATAACATTCCTTTGTTCATCAAAGCAGAAGATTTCCTTTAATATCATTAAAGAAAGTCCGGGCAAGCAAATTCGTTAATTGCAATATATCATGTAGTATGTGAAACGTATTCCACAGCGACGCCTCATAGCTGCGAGATTCAAAATTCTGAACATTTTCTCTTCAAAGGGAGCGAAACTGCGTTTCTCTCAAGAAAACCTTTCAGGTGTCATGTCGCACGTCTTAATCAATCACCTTCCTTTGTTCATCAAGGCGGAAGTTATCCTATAATATCGTTAAAGAAAATCCGGGCTAGCAAATTCGTTAAATGCAATAGATCATGTAGTATGTGAAACGTATTCCACAGCGACGCGTCATTGCTGCGTGATTTGAAATTCGGAACATTTTCTCGTCAAAGGAAGCGAAACAGCGTTTCTCTCAAGACAACCTTTCAGGTGTCATGTCGCATGTCTTAATCAATAACCTTCCTTTGTTCATCAAGGCGGAAGAATTCCTTTAACATCGCGAAAGAAAATCCGGACCAGCCAATTCGTGAAATGCAATTTTTCATGTATTATTGAAACGTATTCCACAGCGACGCCTCATAGCTGCGTGATTTAAAATTCTGAACATTTTCTCTTCAAGGGAAGCGCCATAGCGTTTCTCTCAAGACAACATTTCAGGTGTCATGTCGCACGTCTTAATCAATAACCTTCCTTTGTTCTTCAAGGCGGAAGTTTTCCTCTAATATCTTTAAAGTAAACCCGGGAGAGCAAATTGGTTAGATGCAATATATTAGATAGCATGTGTAACGTATTCCATAGCGACGCCTCATAGTTCTGTGATTTAATAATCTGAACATTTTCTCTTCAAAGGAAGCGCCACTGCGTTTCTCTCAAGACAACATTAGAGGTGTTATGCCGCACGTTCTAATCAATAACCTTCCTTTGTTCATCAAGGCGGAAATTTTCCTCTAATATCACTAAAGAAAATCCGGGCCAGCAAATTGGTTAAATGCAATATATCATGCAGTATGTGAAACGTATTCCACAGCGACGCCTCATAGCTGCGTGATTTAAATTCTGAAAATTTCCTCTTCAAAGGAAGCGCCATTGCGTTTATATCAAGACAATCATTCAGGTGTCATGTCGCACGTCTTAATCAATAACCTTCCTTTGTTCATCAAGGCGGAAGTTTTCCTCTAATGTTGGAAAGAAAATCCGGGCCAGCCAATTCGTTAAATGCAATATTTCATGTTGTATGTGAAACGTATTCCACAGCGACGCCTCATAGCTGCGTGATTTAAAATTCAGAACATTTTCTTTTCAAAGGAAGCGAAACTGAGTTTCTCTCAAGATAACGTTTCAGGTGTCATATCGCACGTCTTAATCAATAACCTTCCTTTGTTCATCAAGGCGGAAGTTTTCCTCTAATGTCGCGAAAGAAAATCCGGGCCAGCAAATTCGTTATATGCAATATATCATGTAGTATGTGAAACGTATTCCACAGCGACGCCTCATGGCTGCCTGATTTAGAATTTTGAACATTTTCTCTTCAAAGGATGCGACACTGCGTTTCTCTCACGACAACCTTTCAGGTGTCATGCCGCACGTCTTAATCAATAACCTTCCTTTGATCATCAAGGCGGAAGTTTTCCTCTAATGTTGGAAAGAAAATCCGGGCCAGCCAATTCGTTAAATGCAATATTTCATGTAGTATGTGAAACGTATTCCACAGCGACGCCTCATAGCTGCGAGATTTATAATTCAGAACATTTTCTCTTCAAAGGAAGCGAAACTGCGTTTCTCTCAAGACAACCTTTCAGGTGTCATGTCGCACGTAGTAATCAATAACATTCCTTTGTTCATCAAGGCGGAAGATTTCCTTTAATATCGCGAAAGAAAATCCGGGCCAGCCAATTGGTTAAATGCAATATATCATGTAGTATGTGAAACGTATTCCACAGCGACGCCTCATAGCTGCGTGATTTAAATTCTGAACATTTCCTCTTCAAAGGAAGCGCTATTGCGTTTCTCTCAAGACAGCCTTTCAGGTGTCATGTCACATGTCTTAATCAATAACCTTCCTTTGTTCATCAAGGCGGAAGTTTTCCTCTAATAACATTAAAGAAAGTCCGGGCCAGCAAATTCGTTAAATGCGATATATCATGTAGTATGTGAAACGTATTCCACAGCGACGCCTCATAGCTGCGAGATTTATAATTCAGAACATTTTCTCTCCAAAGGAAGCGAAACTGCGTTTCTCTCAAGACAACCTTTCAGGTGTCAAGTCGCACATAGTAATCAATAACATTCCTTTGTTCATCAAGGCGGAAGATTTCCTTTAATATCATTAAAAAAAGTCCGGGCAAGCAAATTCGTTAAATGCAATATATCATGTAGTATGTGAAACGTATTCCACAGCGACGCCTCATAGCTGCGAGATTCAAAATTCTGAACATTTTCTCTTCAAAGGGAGCGATCTGCGTTTCTCTCAAGAAAACCTTTCAGGTGTCATGTCGCACGTCTTAATCAATCACCTTCCTTTGTTCATCAAGGCGGAAGTTATCCTATATTATCGTTAAAGAAAATCCGGGCTAGCAAATTCGTTAAATGCAATAGATCATGTAGTATGTGAAACGTATTCCACAGCGACGCGTCATTGCTGCGTGATTTGAAATTCGGAACATTTTCTCGTCAAAGGAAGCGAAACAGCGTTTCTCTCAAGACAACCTTTCAGGTGTCATGTCGCACATAGTAATCAATAACATTCCTTTGTTCATCCAGGCGGAAGATTTCCTTTAATATCGCGAAAGAAAATCCGGGCCAGCCAATTGGTTAAATGCAATATATCATGTAGTATGTGAAACGTATTCCACAGCGACGCCTCATAGCTGCGTGATTTAAATTCTGAACATTTCCTCTTCAAAGGAAGCGCCATTGCGTTTCTCTCAAGACAGCCTTTCAGGTGTCATGTCACATGTCTTAATCAATAACCTTCCTTTGTTCATCAAGGCGGAAGTTTTCCTCTAATATCAATAAAGAAAGTCCGGGCCAGCAAATTCGTTAAATGCGATATATCATGTAGTATGTGAAACGTATTCCACAGCGACGCCTCATAGCTGCGAGATTCAAAATTCTGAACATTTTCTCTTCAAAGGGAGCGAAACTGCGTTTCTCTCAAGACAAGCTTTCAGGTGTCATGTCGCACGTCTTAATCAATAACCTTCCTTTGTTCATCAAGGCGGGACTTTTCCTCTAATGTCCCGAAAGAAAATCCGGGCAAGCAAATTCGTTAAATGCAATATATCATGTAGTATGTGAAACGGATTCCACAGCGACGCCTCATAGCAGCGTGATTTAAAATTCAGAACATTTTCTCTTCAAAGGATGCGACACTGCGTTTCTCTCAAGACAACGTTTCAGGTGTCATGTCGCACGTCCTAATCAATAACCTTCCTTTGTTCATCAAGGCGGAAGTTTTCCTCTAATGTCCCGAAAGGAAATCCGGGCAAGCAAATTCGTTAAATGCAATATATCATGTAGTATGTGAAACGTATTCCGCAGCGACGCCTCATAGCTGCGTGATTTAGAATTCAGAACATTTTCTCCTCAAAGGAAGCGCCACTACGTTTCTCTCAAGACAACCTTTCAGGTGTCATGCCGCACGTCTTAATCAATAACCTTCCTTTGATCATCAAGGCGGAAGTTTTCCTCTAAAGTTGGAAAGAAAATCCGTGCCAGCCAATTCGTTAAATGCAATATTTGATGTAGTATGTGAAACGTATTCCACAGCGACGCCTCATAGCTGCGAGATTTATAATTCAGAACATTTTCTCTTCAAAGGAAGCGAAACTGCGTTTCTCTCAAGACAACCTTTCAGGTGTCATGTCGCACATAGTAATCAATAACATTCCTTTGTTCATCCAGGCGGAAGATTTCCTTTAATATCGCGAAAGAAAATCCGGGCCAGCCAATTGGTTAAATGCAATACATCATGTAGTATGTGAAACGTATTCCACAGCGACGCCTCAAAGCTGCGTGATTTAAATTCTGAACATTTCCTCTTCAAAGGAAGCGCCATTGCGTTTATCTCAAGACAACCATTCAGGTGTCATGTCGCACGTCTTAATCAATAACCTTCCTTTGTTCTTCAAGGCGGACGTTTTTCTCTAATATCGTTAATGAAAATCCGGGCCAGCAAATTCGTTAAATGCAATGTATCATGTAGTATGTGAAACGTATTCCACAGCGACGCCTCATAGCTGCGTGATTCAAAATTGTGAACATTTTCTCTTCAAAGGAAGCGCCATTGCGTTTATCTCAAGACAACCATTCAGGTGTCATGTCACACGTCTTAATCAATAACCTTCTTTTGTTCATCAAGGCGGAAATTTTCCTCTAATGTCCCGAAAGAAAATCCGGGCAAGCAAATTCGTTAAATGCAATATATCATGTAGTATGTGAAACGTATTCCACAGCGATGCCTCATAGCTGCGTGATTTAAAATTTTGAACATTTTCTCTTCAAAGGATGCGACACTGCGTTTCTCTCAAGACAACCTTTCAGGTGTCATGCCGCACATCTTAATCAATAACCTTCCTTTGTTCATCAAGGCGGACGTTTTCCTCTAATATCGCGATAAAAAATCCGGGACAGCAAATTGGTTAAATGCAATATATCATGTAGTATGTGAAACGTATTCCACAGCGACGCCTCATAGCTGCGTGATTTAAATTTTGAACATTTTCTCTTCAAAGGAAGCGCCATTTCGTTTATCTCAAGCCAACCATTCAGGTGTCATGTCGCACGCCTTAATCAATAACCTTCCTTTGTTCATCAAGGCGGAAGTTTTCCTCTAATGTTGGAAAGAAAATCCGGGCCAGCCAATTCGTTAAATGCAATATTTCATGTAGTATGTGAAACGAATTCCACAGCGACGCCTCATAGCTGCGTGATTTAAAATTCAGAACATTTTCTCTTCAAAGGAAGCGAAACTGCGTTTCTCTCAAGATAACCTTTCATTTGTCATATCGCACGTCTTAATGAACAACCTTCCTTTGTTCATCAAGGCGGAAGTTTTCCTCTAATGTCCCGAACGAAAATCAGGGCAAGCAAAATTCGTTAAATGCAATATATCATGTAGTATGTGAAACGTATTCCACAGCGACGCCTCATAGCTGCGTGATTTAAATTCTGAACATTTCCTCTTCAAAGGAAGCGCCATTGCGTTTATCTCAAGACAACCATTCAGGTGTCATGTCGCACGTCTTAATCAATAACCTTCCTTTGTTCATCAAGGCGGACGTTTTTCTCAAATATCGTTAATGAAAATCCGGGCCAGCAAATTCGTTAAATGCAAGATATCATGTAGTATGTGAAACGTATTCCACAGCGACGCATCATAGCTGCGTGATTCAAAATTCTGAACATCTTCTCTTCAAAGGATGCGACACTGCGTTTCTCTCAAGACAACCTATCAGGTGTCATGTCGCAAGTCCTAATCAATAACCTTCCTTTGTTCATCAAGGCGGAAGTTTTCCTCTAATGTCCCGAAAGAAAATCCGGGCAAGCAAATTCGTTAAATGCAATATATCATGTTGTATGTAAAACGGATTCCACAGCGACGCCTCATAGCAGCGTGATTTAAAATTCAGAACATTTTCTCTTCAAAGGATGCGACACTGCGTTTCTCTCAAGACAACGTTTCAGGTGTCATGTCGCACGTCCTAATCAATAACCTTCCTTTGTTCATCTAGGCGGAAGTTTTCCTCTAATGTCCCGAAAGAAAATCCGGGCAAGCAAATTCGTTAAATGCAATATATCATGTAGTATGTGAAACGTATTCCGCAGCGACGCCTCATAGCTGCGTGATTTAGAATTCAGAACATTTTCTCCTCAAAGGAAGCGCCACTACGTTTCTCTCAAAACAACCTTTCAGGTGTCATGCCGCACGTCCTAATCAATAACCTTTCTTTGATCATCAAGGCGGAAGTTTTCCTCTAATGTTGGAAAGAAAATCCGGGCCAGCCAATTCGTTAAATGCAATATTTCATGTAGTATGTGAAACGTATTTCACAGCGACGCCTCATAGCTGCGAGATTTATAATTCAGAACATTTTCTCTTCAAAGGAAGCGAAACTGCGTTTCTCTCAAGACAACCTTTCAGGTGTCATGTCGCACATAGTATTCAATAACATTCCTTTGTTCATCAAGGCGGAAGATTTCCTTTAATATCGCGAAAGAAAATCCGGGCCAGCCAATTGGTTAAATGCAATATATCATGTAGCATGTGAAACGTATTCCACAGCGACGCGTCATAGCTGCGTGATTCTAAATTCTTAACATTTTCTCTTCAAAGGACGCGACACTGCGTTTCTCTCAAGATAACCTTTCAGGTGTCATGTCGCACGTCTTAATCAATAACCTTCCTTTCTTCTTCAAGGCGGACGGTTTCCTCTAATATCGCGAAAAAAAATCTGGGCCAGCAAATTGGTTAAATGCAATATATCATGTAGTATGTGAAACGTATTCCACAGCGACGCCTCATAGCTGCGTGATTTAAATTCTGAACATTTCCTGTTCAAAGGAAGCGCCATTGCGTTTATCTCAAGACAACCATTCAGGTGTCATGTCGCACGTCTTAATCAATAACTTTCCTTTGTTCATCAAGGCGGAAGTTTTCCTCTGATGTTGGAAAGAAAATCCGGGCCAGCCAATTCGTTAAATGCAATATTTCATGTAGTATGTGAAACGAATTCCACAGCGACGCCTCATAGCTGCGTGATTTAAAATTCAGAACATTTTCTCTTCAAAGGAAGCGAAACTGCGTTTCTCTCAAGATAACCTTTCAGGTGTCATGTCGCACGTCTTAATCAATAACTTTCCTTTGTTCATCAAGGCGGACGTATTCCTCTAATATCGCGAAAAAAAATCCGGGCCAGCAAATTCGTTAAATGCAATATATCATGTAGTATGTGAAACGTATTCCACAGCGACGCCTCATAGCTGCGTGATTTAAAATTTTGAACATTTTCTCTTCAAAGGATGCGACACTGCGTTTCTCTCAAGACAACCTTTCAGGTGTCATGCCGCACATCTTAATCAATAACGTTCCTTTGTTCATCAAGGCAGACGTATTCCTCTAATATCGCGAAAAAAAATCCGGGCCAGCAAATTCGTTAAATGCAATATATCATGTAGTATGTGAAACGTATTCCACAGCGACGCCTCATAGTTCTGTGATTTAAAATTGAGAGCATTTTCTCTTCAAAGGAAGCGCCACTGCGTTTCTCTCAAGACAACCTTTCAGGTGTCATGTCGCACGTCTTAATCAGTAACCTTCCTTTGTTCATCAAAGCGGAAATTTTCCTCTAATATCACTAAAGAAAATCCGGGTCAGCAAACTGATTAGATGCTATATATTATGTAGCATGTGTAACGTAGTCCACAGCGACACCTCATAGCTGCGTGATTTAAAATTCAGAACATTTTAATGCCACTGCGATTCTCTCAAGACAACGTTTCAGGTGTCATGTCGCACGTCTGAATAAATAACCTTGCTTTGTTCATCAATGTGGAAGTTTTCCTCTAATATGTTTAAAGAAAATCCGGGCCAGCAAATTGGTTAGATGCAATGTATTAGGTAGCATGTGTAACGTATTCCACAGCGACGCCTCATAGTTCTGTGATTTAAATTCTGAACATTTCCTCTTCAAAGGAAGCGCCATTGCGTTTATCTCAAGACAACCATTCAGGTGTCATGTCGCACGTCTTAATCAATAACCTTCGTTTGTTCTTCAAGGCGGACGTTTTCCTGTAATATCCTTAATGAAAATCCGGGCCAGCAAATTCGTTAAATACAATGTATCATGTAGTATGTGAAACGTATTCCACAGCGACGCCTCATAGCTGCGTGATTCAAAATTGTGGACATTTTCTCTTCAAAGGAAGCGCCATTGCGTTTTTCTCAAGACAACCATTCAGGTGTCATGTCACACGTCTTAATGAATAACCTTCTTTTGTTCATCAAGGCGGAAATTTTCCTCTAATGTCCCGAAAGAAAATCCGGGCAAGCAAATTCGTTAAATGCAATATATCATGTAGTATGTGAAACATATTCCACAGCGACGCCTCATAGCTGCGTGATTTAAATTTTGAACATTTCCTCTTCAAAGGAAGCGCCATTTCGTTTATCTCAAGCCAACCATTCAGGTGTCATGTCGCACGCCTTAATCAATAACCTTCCTTTGTTCATCAAGGCGGAAGTCTTCATCTAATGTTGGAAAGAAAATCCGGGCCAGCCAATTCGTTAAATGCAATATTTCATGTAGTATGTGAAACGAATTTCACAGCGACGCCTCATAGCTGCGTGATTTAAGCTTCAGAATATTTTCTCTTCAAAGGAAGCGAAACTGCGTTTCTCTCAAGATAACCTTTGAGGTGTCATGTCGCAAGTCTTAATCAATAACCTTCCTTTGTTCATCAAGGCGGACGTTTTCCTCTAATATCGCGAAACAAAATCCGGGCCAGCAAATTGGTTAAATGCAATATATCATGTAGTATGTGAAACGTATTCCACAGCGACGCCTCATAGCTGCGTGATTTAAATTCTGAACTTTTCTTCTTCAAAGGAGGCGCCATTGCGTTTATCTCAAGACAACCTTTCAGGTGTCATGTCACACGTGTTGATCAATAACCTTCCTTTGTTCCTCAAGGCGGACGTTTTTCTCAAATATCGTTAATGAAAATCCGGGCCAGCAAATTGGTTAAATGCAATATATCATGTAGTATGTGAAACGTATTCCACAGCGACGCCTCATAGCTGCGAGATTCAAAATTCTGAACATTTTCTCTTCAAAGGGAGCGAAACTGCGTTTCTCTCAAGACAACCTTTCAGGTGTCCTGTCACACGTCTTAATCAATAACTTTCCTTTGTTCATCAAGGCGGAAGTTTTCCTCTAATGTCCCGAAAGAAAATCCGGGCAAGCAAATTCGTTAAATGCAATATATCATGTAGTATGTGAAACGGATTCCACAGCGACGCCTCATAGCGGCGTGATTTAAAATTCAGAACATTTTCTCTTCAAAGGATGCGACACTGCGTTTCTCTCAAGACAACGTTTCAGGTGTCATGTCGCACGTCCTAATCAATAACCTTCCTTTGTTCATCAAGGCGGAAGTTTTCCTCTAATTTCCCGAAAGAAAATCCGGGCAAGCAAATTCGTTTAATGCAATATATCATGTAGTATGTGAAACATATTCCGCAGCGACGCCTCATAGCTGCATGATTTAGAATTCAGAACATTTTCTCCTCAAAGGAAGCGCCACTACGTTTCTCTCAAGACAACCTTTCAGGTGTCATGCCGCACGTCTTAATCAATAACCTTCCTTTGATCATCAAGGCGGAAGTTTTCCTCTAATGTTGGAAAGAAAATCCGTGCCAGCCAATTCGTTAAATGCAATATTTCATGTAGTATGTGAAACGTATTCCACAGCGACGCCTCATAGCTGCGAGATTTATAATTCAGAACATTTTCTCTTCAAAGGAAGCGAAACTGCGTTTCTCTCAAGACAACCTTTCAGGTGTCATGTCGCACATAGTAATCAATAACATTCCTTTGTTCATCAAGGCAGAAGATTTCCTTTAATATCATTAAAGAAAGTCCGGGCAAGCAAATTCGTTAAATGCAATATATCATGTAGTATGTGTAACGTATTCCACAGCGACGCCTCATAGCTGCGAGATTCAAAATTCTGAACATTTTCTCTTCAAAGGGAGCGAAACTGCGTTTCTCTCAAGAAAACCTTTCAGGTGTCATGTCGCACGTCTTAATCAATCACCTTCCTTTGTTCATCAAGGCGGAAGTTATCCTATAATATCGTTAAAGAAAATCCGGGCTAGCAAATTCGTTAAATGCAATAGATCATGTAGTATGTGAAACGTATTCCACAGCGACGCGTCATTGCTGCGTGATTTGAAATTCGGAACATTTTCTCGTCAAAGGAAGCGAAACAGCGTTTCTCTCAAGACAACCTTTCAGGTGTCATGTCGCATGTCTTAATCAATAACCTTCCTTTGTTCATCAAGGCGGAAGAATTCCTTTAACATCGCGAAAGAAAATCCGGACCAGCCAATTCGTGAAATGCAATATTTCATGTATTATTGAAACGTATTCCACAGCGACGCCTCATAGCTGCGTGATTTAAAATTCTGAACATTTTCTCTTCAACGGAAGCGCCATAGCGTTTCTCTCAAGACAACATTTCAGGTGTCATGTCGCACGTCTTAATCAATAACCTTCCTTTGTTCTTCAAGGCGGAAGTTTTCCTCTAATATGTTTAAAGTAAACCCGGGAGAGCAAATTGGTTAGATGCAATATATTAGGTAGCATGTGTAACGTATTCCATAGCGACGCCTCATAGTTCTGTTATTTAATAATCTGAACATTTTCTCTTCAAAGGAAGCGCCACTGCGTTTCTCTCAAGACAACATTAGAGGTGTCATGTCGCACGTTCTAATCAATAACCTTGCTTTGTTCATCAAGGCTCAAATTTTCCTCTAATATCACTAAAGAAAATCCGGGCCAGCAAATTGGTTAAATGCAATATATCATGCAGTATGTGAAACGTATTCCACAGCGATGCCTCATAGCTGCGTGATTTAAATTCTGAAAATTTTCTCCTCAAAGGAAGCGCCACTACGTTTCTCTCAAGACAACCTTTCAGGTGTCATGTCACATGTCTTAATCAATAACCTTGCTTTGTCCATCAAGGCGGAAGTTTTCCTCTAATATCATAAAGAAAATCCGGACCAGCCAATTCGTGAACTGCAATATTTCATGTATTATTGAAACGTATTCCACAGCGACGGCTCATAGCTGCGTGATTTATTATTCAGAACATTTTCTCCTCAAAGGAAGCGACACTGCGTTTCTCTCAAGACAACGTTTCAGGTGTCATGTCGCACGTCTTAATCAATAACCTTCCTTTGTTCATCAAGGCGGAAGTTTTCCTCTAATGTCCCGAAAGAAAATCCGGGCAAGCAAATTCGTTAAATGCAATATATGATGTAGTATGTGAAACGTATTCCGCAGCGACGCCTCATAGCTGCGTGATTTAATATTCAGAACATTTTCTCCTCAAAGGAAGCGTCCCTGCTTTTTTCTCAAGACAACCTGTCAGGTGTCATGTCACATGTGTTAATCAATAACCTTCCTATTTTAATCAAGGCGGAAGTTTTCCTCTAATATCGTTAAAGAAAATCCGAGTCAGCAAACTGGTTAGATGCGATATATTATGTAGCATGTGTAACGTAGTCCACAGCGACGCCTGATAGCTGCGTGATTTAAAATTCAGAACATTTGCTCTTCAAAGGAAGCCAAAATGCGTTTCTCTCAAGACAACCTTTCAGGTGTCATGTCGCACGTCTTAATCAATAACCTTCCTTTGTTAATCAAGGCGGAAAATTTCCTTTATATCGCGAAAGAAAATCCGGGCGAGCCAATTCGTTAAATGCAATATTTCATGTAGTATGTGAAACGTATTCCAAAGCGACACCTCATAGCTGCGTGATTTAAAATTCTGAACATTTTCTCTTCAAAGGAAGCGAAACTGCGTTACTCTCAAGACAACCTTTCAGGTGTCATGTCGCACGTCTTAATCAATAACCTTCCTTTGTTCATCGAGGCGGAAAATTTCCTCTAATTTGCGAAAGAAAATGCAACAAGCAAATTCTTTTAATGCAATATATCGTGCGGTATGTGAAACGTATTCCACAGCGATTCCTCATTGCTGCGTGATTTAAAATGGTGAACATTGTCTCTTGAAAGGAAGTGCCACTGCGTTTCTCTGAAGACAACCTTTCAGGTGTCATATCGCACGTCTTAATCAATAACCTTCCTTTGTTCATCAGGGCGGGCGTTTTCCTCTAATATCGTTAAAGTAACTTGGGGCGACCAAATTGGTTAAACGCAATGCATTATGTAGTATGTGTAGCGTATTGCACAGCGACGCCTCATAGCTGCGTGATTTAAAATTCAGAACATTTTCTCTTCAAAGGAAGCGCCACTGCGATTCTCTCAAGACAACGTTTCAGGTGTCATGTCGCACGTCTGAATAAATAACCATCCTTTGTTCATCAAGGTGGAAGTTTTTCTCTAATATCTTTAAAGAAAATCAGGGCCAGCAAATTGGTTAGATGCAATATATTAGGTAGCATGTGTAACGCATTCCAAAGCGACGCCTCATAGTTCTGTGATTTAAAATTGAGAGCATTTTCTCTTCAAAAAAAGCGCCACTGCGTTTCTCTCAAGACAGCCTTTCAGGTGTCATGTCGCACGTCTTAATCAGTAACCTTCCTTTGTTCATCAAGGCGGATATTTTCCTCTAATATCACTAAAGAAAATCCGGGTCAGCAAACTGATTAGATGCTATATATTATGTAGCATGTGTAACGTAGTCCACAGCGACACCTCACAGCTGCGTGATTTAAAATTCAGAACATTTTAATGCCACTGCGATTCTCTCAAGACAACGTTTCAGGTGTCATGTCGCCCGTCTGAATAAATAACCTTCCTTTGTTCATCAAGGTGGAAGTTTTCCTCTAATATCTTTAAAGAAAATTTGGGCGAGAATATTGGTTAGATGCAATATATTAGGTAGCATGTGTAACGTATTCCACAGCGACGCCTCATAGTTCTGTAATTTAAAATTCAGAACATTTTCGCTTCAAAGGAAGCGTCCCTGCTTTTTTCTCAAGACAACATTTGAGGTGTCATGTCACACGTGTTAATCAATAACCTCCCTTTTTTAATCAAGGCTGAAGTTTTCCTCTAATATCGTTAAAGAAAATCCGAGTCAGCAAACTGGTTAGATGCAATATATTATGTAGCATGTGGAACGTAGTCCACAGCGACGCCTCATAGCTGCGTGATTTAAAATTCAGAACATTTTCTCTTCAAAGGAAGCGAAACTGCGTTTCTCTCAAGACAACCTTTCAGGTGTCATGTCGCACGTGTTAATCAATAACCTTCCTTTGTTAATCAAGGCGGAAAATTTCCTTTATATCGCGAAAGAAAATCCGGGCGAGCCAATTCGTTAAATGCAATATTTCATGTAGTATGTGAAACGTATTCCACAGCGACGCCTCATAGCTGCGTGATTTAAAATTCTGAACATTTTCTCTTCAAAGGAAGCGAAACTGCGTTACTCTCAAGACAACCTTTCGGGTGTCATGTCGCACGTCTTAATCAATAACCTTCCTTTGTTCATCGAGGCGGAAGTTTTCCTCTAATTTGCGAAAGAAAATCCAAAAAGCAAATTCGTTAAATGCAATATATCATGCTGTATGTGAAACGTATTCCACAGCGACGCCTCATTGCTGCGTGATTTAAAATGGTGAACATTGTCTCTTGAAAGGAAGTGCCACTGCGTTTCTCTCAAGACAACCTTTCAGGTGTCATATCCCACGTCTTAATCAATAACCTTCCTTTGTTCATCAGGGCGGGCGTTTTCCTCTAATATCGTTAAAGTAACTTGGGGCCACCAAATTGGTTAGATGCAATATATTAGGTAGTATGTGTAACGTATTCCACAGCGACGCCTCATAGTTCTGTAATTTAAAATTCAGAACATTTTCTCTTCAAAGGAAGCGCCACTGCGTTTCTCTCAAGACAACCTTAGAAGTGTCATGTCGCACGTTCTAATCAATAACCTTCCTTTGTTCATCAAAGCGGAAGTTTTCCTCTAATATCACTAAAGAAAATCCGGGCCAGCAAATTGGTTTAATGCAATATATCATGTAGTATGTGAAACGTATTCCACAGCGACGCCTCATAGCTGCGTGATTTAAATTCTGAACATTTCCTCTTCAAAGGAAGCGCCATTGCGTTTATCTCAAGACAACCATTCAGGTGTCATGTCGCACGTCTTAATCAATAACCTTCCTTTGTTCTTCAAGGCGGACGTTTTTCTCTAATATCGTGAATGAAAATCCGGGCCAGCAAATTCGTTAAATGCAATATATCATGTAGTATGTGAAACGTATTCCACAGCGACGTCTCATAGCTGCGTGATTCAAAATTGGGAACATTTTCTCTTCAAAGGATGCGACACTGCCTTTCTCTCAAGATAACCTTTCAGGTGTCATGTCGCACGTCTTAATCAATAACATTCCTTTCTTCTTCAAGGCGGACGTTTTCCTCTAATATCGCGAAAAAAAATCTGGGCCAGCAAATTGGTTAAATGCAGTATATCATGTAGTATGTGAAACGTATTCCACAGCGACGCCTCATAGCTGCGTGATTTAAATTCTGAACATTTCCTCTTCAAAGGAAGCGCCATTGCGTTTATCTCAAGACAACCATTCAGGTGTCATGTCGCACGTCTTAATCAATAACCTTCCTTTGTTCTTCAAGGCGGACGTTTTCCTCTAATATCGTGAATGAAAATCCGGGCCAGCAAATTCGTTAAATGCAATATATCATGTAGTATGTGAAACGTATTCCACAGCGACGTCTCATAGCTGCGTGATTCAAAATTGGGAACATTTTCTCTTCAATGGATGCGACACTGCGTTTCTCTCAAGATAACCTTTCAGGTGTCATGTCGCACGCCTTAATCAATAACCTTCCTTTCTTCTTCATGGCGGACGTTTTCCTCTAATATCGCGAAAAAAAATCTGGGCCAGCAAATTGGTTAAATGCAGTATATCATGTAGTATGTGAAACGTATTCCACAGCGACGCCTCATAGCTGCGTGATTTAAATTCTGAACATTTCCTGTTCAAAGGAAGCGCCATTGCGTTTATCTCAAGACAACCATTCAGGTTTCATGTCGCACGTCTTAATCAATGACCTTCCTTTGTTCTTCAAGGCGGAAGTTTTCCTCTACTGTTGGAAAGAAAATCCGGGCCAGCCAATTCGTTAAATGCAATATTTCATGTAGTATGTGAAACGAATTCCACAGCGACGCCTCATAGCTGCGTGATTTAAAATTCAGAACATTTTCTCTTCAAAGGAAGCGAAACTGCGTTTCTCTCAAGATAACCTTTCAGGTGTCATGTCGCACGTCTTAATCAATAACTTTCCTTTGTTCACCAAGGCGGAACTTTTCCTCTAATGTCCCGAAAGAAAATCCGGGCAAGCAAATTCGTTAAATGCAATATATCATGTAGTATGTGAAACGTATTCCACAGCGACGCCTCATAGCTGCGTGATGTAAAATTTTGAAAATTTTCTCTTCAAAGGATGCGACACTGCGTTTCTCTCAAGACAACCTTTCAGGTGTCATGCCGCACATCTTAATCAATAAACTTCCTTTGTTCATCAAGGCGGACGTTTTCCCTTTATATCGCGAAAAAAAATCCGGGCCAGCAAATTGGTTAGATGCAATATATTAGGTAGCATGTTAACGTATTCCACAGCGACGCCTCATAGTTCTGTGATTTAAAATTCAGAACATTTTCTCTTCAAAGGAAGCGCCACTGCGTTTCTCTCAAGACAATATTAGAGGTGTCATGTCGCACGTTCTAATCAATAACATTCCTTTGTTCATCAAGGCGGAAATTTTCCTCTAATATCACTAAAGAAAATCCGGGCCAGCAAATTGGTTAAATGCAATATATCATGTAGTATGTGAAACGTATTCCACAGCGACGCCTCATAGCTGCGTGATTTAAATTCTGAACATTTCCCCTTCAAAGGAAGCGCCATTGCGTTTATCTCAAGACAACCATTCAGGTGTCATGTCGCACGTCTTAATCAATAACCTTCCTTTGTTCATCAAGGCGGAAGCTTTCCTCTAATATTGGAAAGAAAATCCGGGCCAGCCAATTCGTTAAATGCAATATTTCATGTAGTATGTGAAACGAATTCCACAGCGACGCCTCATAGCTGCGTGATTTAAACTTCAGAACATTTTCTCTTCAAAGGAAGCGAAACTGCGTCTCTCTCAAGATAACCTTTCAGGTGTCATGTCGCACGTCTTAATCAATAACCTTCCTTTGTTCATCAAGGCGGAAGTTTTCCTCTAATGTCCCGAAAGAAAATCCGGGCAAGCAAATTCGTTAAGTGCAATATATCATGTAGTATGTGAAACGTATTCCGCAGCGACGCCTCATAGCTGCGTGATTTAGAATTCAGAACATTTTCTCCTCAAAGGAAGCGCCACTACGTTTCTCTCAAGACAACCTTTCAGGTGTCATGCCGCACGTCTTAATCAATAACCTTCCTTTGATCATCAAGGCGGAAGTTTTCCTCTAATGTTGGAAAGAAAATCCGTGCCAGCCAATTCGTTAAATGCAATATTTCATGTAGTATGTGAAACGTATTCCACAGCGACGCCTCATAGCTGCGAGATTTATAATTCAGAACATTTTCTCTTCAAAGGAAGCGAAACTGCGTTTCTCTCAAGACAACCTTTCAGGTGTCATGTCGCACGTCTTAATCAATAACCTTCCTTTCTTCTTCAAGGCGGACGTTTTCCTCTAATATCGCGAAAAAAAATCTGGGCCAGCAAATTGGTTAAATGCAATATATCATGTAGTATGTGAAACGTATTCCACAGCGACGCCTCATAGCTGCGTGATTTAAATTCTGAACATTTCCTCTTCAAAGGAAGCGCCATTGCGTTTATCTCAAGACAACCATTCAGGTGTCATGTCGCACGTCTTAATCAATAACCTTCCTTTGTTCTTCAAGGCGGACGTTTTCCTCTAATATCGTGAATGAAAATCCGGGCCAGCAAATTCGTTAAATGCAATATATCATGTAGTATGTGAAACGTATTCCACAGCGACGTCTCATAGCTGCGTGATTCAAAATTGGGAACATTTTCTCTTCAATGGATGCGACACTGCGTTTCTCTCAAGATAACCTTTCAGGTGTCATGTCGCACGCCTTAATCAATAACCTTCTTTTCTTCTTCATGGCGGACGTTTTCCTCTAATATCGCGAAAAAAAATCTGGGCCAGCAAATTGGTTAAATGCAGTATATCATGTAGTATGTGAAACGTATTCCACAGCGACGCCTCATAGCTGCGTGATTTAAATTCTGAACATTTCCTGTTCAAAGGAAGCGCCATTGCGTTTATCTCAAGACAACCATTCAGGTTTCATGTCGCACGTCTTAATCAATGACCTTCCTTTGTTCTTCAAGGCGGAAGTTTTCCTCTACTGTTGGAAAGAAAATCCGGGCCAGCCAATTCGTTAAATGCAATATTTCATGTAGTATGTGAAACGAATTCCACAGCGACGCCTCATAGCTGCGTGATTTAAAATTCAGAACATTTTCTCTTCAAAGGAAGCGAAACTGCGTTTCTCTCAAGATAACCTTTCAGGTGTCATGTCGCACGTCTTAATCAATAACTTTCCTTTGTTCACCAAGGCGGAACTTTTCCTCTAATGTCCCGAAAGAAAATCCGGGCAAGCAAATTCGTTAAATGCAATATATCATGTAGTATGTGAAACGTATTCCACAGCGACGCCTCATAGCTGCGTGATGTAAAATTTTGAAAATTTTCTCTTCAAAGGATGCGACACTGCGTTTCTCTCAAGACAACCTTTCAGGTGTCATGCCGCACATCTTAATCAATAAACTTCCTTTGTTCATCAAGGCGGACGTTTTCCCTTTATATCGCGAAAAAAAATCCGGGCCAGCAAATTGGTTAGATGCAATATATTAGGTAGCATGTTAACGTATTCCACAGCGACGCCTCATAGTTCTGTGATTTAAAATTCAGAACATTTTCTCTTCAAAGGAAGCGCCACTGCGTTTCTCTCAAGACAATATTAGAGGTGTCATGTCGCACGTTCTAATCAATAACATTCCTTTGTTCATCAAGGCGGAAATTTTCCTCTAATATCACTAAAGAAAATCCGGGCCAGCAAATTGGTTAAATGCAATATATCATGTAGTATGTGAAACGTATTCCACAGCGACGCCTCATAGCTGCGTGATTTAAATTCTGAACATTTCCCCTTCAAAGGAAGCGCCATTGCGTTTATCTCAAGACAACCATTCAGGTGTCATGTCGCACGTCTTAATCAATAACCTTCCTTTGTTCATCAAGGCGGAAGCTTTCCTCTAATATTGGAAAGAAAATCCGGGCCAGCCAATTCGTTAAATGCAATATTTCATGTAGTATGTGAAACGAATTCCACAGCGACGCCTCATAGCTGCGTGATTTAAAATTCTGAACATTTTCTCTTCAACGGAAGCGCCATAGCGTTTCTCTCAAGACAACATTTCAGGTGTCATGTCGCACGTCTTAATCAATAACCTTCCTTTGTTCTTCAAGGCGGAAGTTTTCCTCTAATATGTTTAAAGTAAACCCGGGAGAGCAAATTGGTTAGATGCAATATATTAGGTAGCATGTGTAACGTATTCCATAGCGACGCCTCATAGTTCTGTTATTTAATAATCTGAACATTTTCTCTTCAAAGGAAGCGCCACTGCGTTTCTCTCAAGACAACATTAGAGGTGTCATGTCGCACGTTCTAATCAATAACCTTGCTTTGTTCATCAAGGCTCAAATTTTCCTCTAATATCACTAAAGAAAATCCGGGCCAGCAAATTGGTTAAATGCAATATATCATGCAGTATGTGAAACGTATTCCACAGCGATGCCTCATAGCTGCGTGATTTAAATTCTGAAAATTTTCTCCTCAAAGGAAGCGCCACTACGTTTCTCTCAAGACAACCTTTCAGGTGTCATGTCACATGTCTTAATCAATAACCTTGCTTTGTCCATCAAGGCGGAAGTTTTCCTCTAATATCATAAAGAAAATCCGGACCAGCCAATTCGTGAACTGCAATATTTCATGTATTATTGAAACGTATTCCACAGCGACGGCTCATAGCTGCGTGATTTATTATTCAGAACATTTTCTCCTCAAAGGAAGCGACACTGCGTTTCTCTCAAGACAACGTTTCAGGTGTCATGTCGCACGTCTTAATCAATAACCTTCCTTTGTTCATCAAGGCGGAAGTTTTCCTCTAATGTCCCGAAAGAAAATCCGGGCAAGCAAATTCGTTAAATGCAATATATGATGTAGTATGTGAAACGTATTCCGCAGCGACGCCTCATAGCTGCGTGATTTAATATTCAGAACATTTTCTCCTCAAAGGAAGCGTCCCTGCTTTTTTCTCAAGACAACCTGTCAGGTGTCATGTCACATGTGTTAATCAATAACCTTCCTATTTTAATCAAGGCGGAAGTTTTCCTCTAATATCGTTAAAGAAAATCCGAGTCAGCAAACTGGTTAGATGCGATATATTATGTAGCATGTGTAACGTAGTCCACAGCGACGCCTGATAGCTGCGTGATTTAAAATTCAGAACATTTGCTCTTCAAAGGAAGCCAAAATGCGTTTCTCTCAAGACAACCTTTCAGGTGTCATGTCGCACGTCTTAATCAATAACCTTCCTTTGTTAATCAAGGCGGAAAATTTCCTTTATATCGCGAAAGAAAATCCGGGCGAGCCAATTCGTTAAATGCAATATTTCATGTAGTATGTGAAACGTATTCCAAAGCGACACCTCATAGCTGCGTGATTTAAAATTCTGAACATTTTCTCTTCAAAGGAAGCGAAACTGCGTTACTCTCAAGACAACCTTTCAGGTGTCATGTCGCACGTCTTAATCAATAACCTTCCTTTGTTCATCGAGGCGGAAAATTTCCTCTAATTTGCGAAAGAAAATGCAACAAGCAAATTCTTTTAATGCAATATATCGTGCGGTATGTGAAACGTATTCCACAGCGATTCCTCATTGCTGCGTGATTTAAAATGGTGAACATTGTCTCTTGAAAGGAAGTGCCACTGCGTTTCTCTGAAGACAACCTTTCAGGTGTCATATCGCACGTCTTAATCAATAACCTTCCTTTGTTCATCAGGGCGGGCGTTTTCCTCTAATATCGTTAAAGTAACTTGGGGCGACCAAATTGGTTAAACGCAATGCATTATGTAGTATGTGTAGCGTATTGCACAGCGACGCCTCATAGCTGCGTGATTTAAAATTCAGAACATTTTCTCTTCAAAGGAAGCGCCACTGCGATTCTCTCAAGACAACGTTTCAGGTGTCATGTCGCACGTCTGAATAAATAACCATCCTTTGTTCATCAAGGTGGAAGTTTTTCTCTAATATCTTTAAAGAAAATCAGGGCCAGCAAATTGGTTAGATGCAATATATTAGGTAGCATGTGTAACGCATTCCAAAGCGACGCCTCATAGTTCTGTGATTTAAAATTGAGAGCATTTTCTCTTCAAAAAAAGCGCCACTGCGTTTCTCTCAAGACAGCCTTTCAGGTGTCATGTCGCACGTCTTAATCAGTAACCTTCCTTTGTTCATCAAGGCGGATATTTTCCTCTAATATCACTAAAGAAAATCCGGGTCAGCAAACTGATTAGATGCTATATATTATGTAGCATGTGTAACGTAGTCCACAGCGACACCTCACAGCTGCGTGATTTAAAATTCAGAACATTTTAATGCCACTGCGATTCTCTCAAGACAACGTTTCAGGTGTCATGTCGCCCGTCTGAATAAATAACCTTCCTTTGTTCATCAAGGTGGAAGTTTTCCTCTAATATCTTTAAAGAAAATTTGGGCGAGAATATTGGTTAGATGCAATATATTAGGTAGCATGTGTAACGTATTCCACAGCGACGCCTCATAGTTCTGTAATTTAAAATTCAGAACATTTTCGCTTCAAAGGAAGCGTCCCTGCTTTTTTCTCAAGACAACATTTGAGGTGTCATGTCACACGTGTTAATCAATAACCTCCCTTTTTTAATCAAGGCTGAAGTTTTCCTCTAATATCGTTAAAGAAAATCCGAGTCAGCAAACTGGTTAGATGCAATATATTATGTAGCATGTGGAACGTAGTCCACAGCGACGCCTCATAGCTGCGTGATTTAAAATTCAGAACATTTTCTCTTCAAAGGAAGCGAAACTGCGTTTCTCTCAAGACAACCTTTCAGGTGTCATGTCGCACGTGTTAATCAATAACCTTCCTTTGTTAATCAAGGCGGAAAATTTCCTTTATATCGCGAAAGAAAATCCGGGCGAGCCAATTCGTTAAATGCAATATTTCATGTAGTATGTGAAACGTATTCCACAGCGACGCCTCATAGCTGCGTGATTTAAAATTCTGAACATTTTCTCTTCAAAGGAAGCGAAACTGCGTTACTCTCAAGACAACCTTTCGGGTGTCATGTCGCACGTCTTAATCAATAACCTTCCTTTGTTCATCGAGGCGGAAGTTTTCCTCTAATTTGCGAAAGAAAATCCAAAAAGCAAATTCGTTAAATGCAATATATCATGCTGTATGTGAAACGTATTCCACAGCGACGCCTCATTGCTGCGTGATTTAAAATGGTGAACATTGTCTCTTGAAAGGAAGTGCCACTGCGTTTCTCTCAAGACAACCTTTCAGGTGTCATATCCCACGTCTTAATCAATAACCTTCCTTTGTTCATCAGGGCGGGCGTTTTCCTCTAATATCGTTAAAGTAACTTGGGGCCACCAAATTGGTTAGATGCAATATATTAGGTAGTATGTGTAACGTATTCCACAGCGACGCCTCATAGTTCTGTAATTTAAAATTCAGAACATTTTCTCTTCAAAGGAAGCGCCACTGCGTTTCTCTCAAGACAACCTTAGAAGTGTCATGTCGCACGTTCTAATCAATAACCTTCCTTTGTTCATCAAAGCGGAAGTTTTCCTCTAATATCACTAAAGAAAATCCGGGCCAGCAAATTGGTTTAATGCAATATATCATGTAGTATGTGAAACGTATTCCACAGCGACGCCTCATAGCTGCGTGATTTAAATTCTGAACATTTCCTCTTCAAAGGAAGCGCCATTGCGTTTATCTCAAGACAACCATTCAGGTGTCATGTCGCACGTCTTAATCAATAACCTTCCTTTGTTCTTCAAGGCGGACGTTTTTCTCTAATATCGTGAATGAAAATCCGGGCCAGCAAATTCGTTAAATGCAATATATCATGTAGTATGTGAAACGTATTCCACAGCGACGTCTCATAGCTGCGTGATTCAAAATTGGGAACATTTTCTCTTCAAGGGATGCGACACTGCCTTTCTCTCAAGATAACCTTTCAGGTGTCATGTCGCACGTCTTAATCAATAACATTCCTTTCTTCTTCAAGGCGGACGTTTTCCTCTAATATCGCGAAAAAAAATCTGGGCCAGCAAATTGGTTAAATGCAGTATATCATGTAGTATGTGAAACGTATTCCACAGCGACGCCTCATAGCTGCGTGATTTAAATTCTGAACATTTCCTCTTCAAAGGAAGCGCCATTGCGTTTATCTCAAGACAACCATTCAGGTGTCATGTCGCACGTCTTAATCAATAACCTTCCTTTGTTCTTCAAGGCGGACGTTTTCCTCTAATATCGTGAATGAAAATCCGGGCCAGCAAATTCGTTAAATGCAATATATCATGTAGTATGTGAAACGTATTCCACAGCGACGTCTCATAGCTGCGTGATTCAAAATTGGGAACATTTTCTCTTCAATGGATGCGACACTGCGTTTCTCTCAAGATAACCTTTCAGGTGTCATGTCGCACGCCTTAATCAATAACCTTCCTTTCTTCTTCATGGCGGACGTTTTCCTCTAATATCGCGAAAAAAAATCTGGGCCAGCAAATTGGTTAAATGCAGTATATCATGTAGTATGTGAAACGTATTCCACAGCGACGCCTCATAGCTGCGTGATTTAAATTCTGAACATTTCCTGTTCAAAGGAAGCGCCATTGCGTTTATCTCAAGACAACCATTCAGGTTTCATGTCGCACGTCTTAATCAATGACCTTCCTTTGTTCTTCAAGGCGGAAGTTTTCCTCTACTGTTGGAAAGAAAATCCGGGCCAGCCAATTCGTTAAATGCAATATTTCATGTAGTATGTGAAACGAATTCCACAGCGACGCCTCATAGCTGCGTGATTTAAAATTCAGAACATTTTCTCTTCAAAGGAAGCGAAACTGCGTTTCTCTCAAGATAACCTTTCAGGTGTCATGTCGCACGTCTTAATCAATAACTTTCCTTTGTTCACCAAGGCGGAACTTTTCCTCTAATGTCCCGAAAGAAAATCCGGGCAAGCAAATTCGTTAAATGCAATATATCATGTAGTATGTGAAACGTATTCCACAGCGACGCCTCATAGCTGCGTGATGTAAAATTTTGAAAATTTTCTCTTCAAAGGATGCGACACTGCGTTTCTCTCAAGACAACCTTTCAGGTGTCATGCCGCACATCTTAATCAATAAACTTCCTTTGTTCATCAAGGCGGACGTTTTCCCTTTATATCGCGAAAAAAAATCCGGGCCAGCAAATTGGTTAGATGCAATATATTAGGTAGCATGTTAACGTATTCCACAGCGACGCCTCATAGTTCTGTGATTTAAAATTCAGAACATTTTCTCTTCAAAGGAAGCGCCACTGCGTTTCTCTCAAGACAATATTAGAGGTGTCATGTCGCACGTTCTAATCAATAACATTCCTTTGTTCATCAAGGCGGAAATTTTCCTCTAATATCACTAAAGAAAATCCGGGCCAGCAAATTGGTTAAATGCAATATATCATGTAGTATGTGAAACGTATTCCACAGCGACGCCTCATAGCTGCGTGATTTAAATTCTGAACATTTCCCCTTCAAAGGAAGCGCCATTGCGTTTATCTCAAGACAACCATTCAGGTGTCATGTCGCACGTCTTAATCAATAACCTTCCTTTGTTCATCAAGGCGGAAGCTTTCCTCTAATATTGGAAAGAAAATCCGGGCCAGCCAATTCGTTAAATGCAATATTTCATGTAGTATGTGAAACGAATTCCACAGCGACGCCTCATAGCTGCGTGATTTAAACTTCAGAACATTTTCTCTTCAAAGGAAGCGAAACTGCGTCTCTCTCAAGATAACCTTTCAGGTGTCATGTCGCACGTCTTAATCAATAACCTTCCTTTGTTCATCAAGGCGGAAGTTTTCCTCTAATGTCCCGAAAGAAAATCCGGGCAAGCAAATTCGTTAAGTGCAATATATCATGTAGTATGTGAAACGTATTCCGCAGCGACGCCTCATAGCTGCGTGATTTAGAATTCAGAACATTTTCTCCTCAAAGGAAGCGCCACTACGTTTCTCTCAAGACAACCTTTCAGGTGTCATGCCGCACGTCTTAATCAATAACCTTCCTTTGATCATCAAGGCGGAAGTTTTCCTCTAATGTTGGAAAGAAAATCCGTGCCAGCCAATTCGTTAAATGCAATATTTCATGTAGTATGTGAAACGTATTCCACAGCGACGCCTCATAGCTGCGAGATTTATAATTCAGAACATTTTCTCTTCAAAGGAAGCGAAACTGCGTTTCTCTCAAGACAACCTTTCAGGTGTCATGTCGCACGTCTTAATCAATAACCTTCCTTTCTTCTTCAAGGCGGACGTTTTCCTCTAATATCGCGAAAAAAAATCTGGGCCAGCAAATTGGTTAAATGCAATATATCATGTAGTATGTGAAACGTATTCCACAGCGACGCCTCATAGCTGCGTGATTTAAATTCTGAACATTTCCTCTTCAAAGGAAGCGCCATTGCGTTTATCTCAAGACAACCATTCAGGTGTCATGTCGCACGTCTTAATCAATAACCTTCCTTTGTTCTTCAAGGCGGACGTTTTCCTCTAATATCGTGAATGAAAATCCGGGCCAGCAAATTCGTTAAATGCAATATATCATGTAGTATGTGAAACGTATTCCACAGCGACGTCTCATAGCTGCGTGATTCAAAATTGGGAACATTTTCTCTTCAATGGATGCGACACTGCGTTTCTCTCAAGATAACCTTTCAGGTGTCATGTCGCACGCCTTAATCAATAACCTTCTTTTCTTCTTCATGGCGGACGTTTTCCTCTAATATCGCGAAAAAAAATCTGGGCCAGCAAATTGGTTAAATGCAGTATATCATGTAGTATGTGAAACGTATTCCACAGCGACGCCTCATAGCTGCGTGATTTAAATTCTGAACATTTCCTGTTCAAAGGAAGCGCCATTGCGTTTATCTCAAGACAACCATTCAGGTTTCATGTCGCACGTCTTAATCAATGACCTTCCTTTGTTCTTCAAGGCGGAAGTTTTCCTCTACTGTTGGAAAGAAAATCCGGGCCAGCCAATTCGTTAAATGCAATATTTCATGTAGTATGTGAAACGAATTCCACAGCGACGCCTCATAGCTGCGTGATTTAAAATTCAGAACATTTTCTCTTCAAAGGAAGCGAAACTGCGTTTCTCTCAAGATAACCTTTCAGGTGTCATGTCGCACGTCTTAATCAATAACTTTCCTTTGTTCACCAAGGCGGAACTTTTCCTCTAATGTCCCGAAAGAAAATCCGGGCAAGCAAATTCGTTAAATGCAATATATCATGTAGTATGTGAAACGTATTCCACAGCGACGCCTCATAGCTGCGTGATGTAAAATTTTGAAAATTTTCTCTTCAAAGGATGCGACACTGCGTTTCTCTCAAGACAACCTTTCAGGTGTCATGCCGCACATCTTAATCAATAAACTTCCTTTGTTCATCAAGGCGGACGTTTTCCCTTTATATCGCGAAAAAAAATCCGGGCCAGCAAATTGGTTAGATGCAATATATTAGGTAGCATGTTAACGTATTCCACAGCGACGCCTCATAGTTCTGTGATTTAAAATTCAGAACATTTTCTCTTCAAAGGAAGCGCCACTGCGTTTCTCTCAAGACAATATTAGAGGTGTCATGTCGCACGTTCTAATCAATAACATTCCTTTGTTCATCAAGGCGGAAATTTTCCTCTAATATCACTAAAGAAAATCCGGGCCAGCAAATTGGTTAAATGCAATATATCATGTAGTATGTGAAACGTATTCCACAGCGACGCCTCATAGCTGCGTGATTTAAATTCTGAACATTTCCCCTTCAAAGGAAGCGCCATTGCGTTTATCTCAAGACAACCATTCAGGTGTCATGTCGCACGTCTTAATCAATAACCTTCCTTTGTTCATCAAGGCGGAAGCTTTCCTCTAATATTGGAAAGAAAATCCGGGCCAGCCAATTCGTTAAATGCAATATTTCATGTAGTATGTGAAACGAATTCCACAGCGACGCCTCATAGCTGCGTGATTTAAACTTCAGAACATTTTCTCTTCAAAGGAAGCGAAACTGCGTCTCTCTCAAGATAACCTTTCAGGTGTCATGTCGCACGTCTTAATCAATAACCTTCCTTTGTTCATCAAGGCGGAAGTTTTCCTCTAATGTCCCGAAAGAAAATCCGGGCAAGCAAATTCGTTAAGTGCAATATATCATGTAGTATGTGAAACGTATTCCGCAGCGACGCCTCATAGCTGCGTGATTTAGAATTCAGAACATTTTCTCCTCAAAGGAAGCGCCACTACGTTTCTCTCAAGACAACCTTTCAGGTGTCATGCCGCACGTCTTAATCAATAACCTTCCTTTGATCATCAAGGCGGAAGTTTTCCTCTAATGTTGGAAAGAAAATCCGTGCCAGCCAATTCGTTAAATGCAATATTTCATGTAGTATGTGAAACGTATTCCACAGCGACGCCTCATAGCTGCGAGATTTATAATTCAGAACATTTTCTCTTCAAAGGAAGCGAAACTGCGTTTCTCTCAAGACAACCTTTCAGGTGTCATGTCGCACGTCTTAATCAATAACCTTCCTTTCTTCTTCAAGGCGGACGTTTTCCTCTAATATCGCGAAAAAAAATCTGGGCCAGCAAATTGGTTAAATGCAATATATCATGTAGTATGTGAAACGTATTCCACAGCGACGCCTCATAGCTGCGTGATTTAAATTCTGAACATTTCCTGTTCAAAGGAAGCGCCATTGCGTTTATCTCAAGACAACCATTCAGGTGTCATGTCGCACGTCTTAATCAATAACTTTCCTTTGTTCATCAAGGCGGAAGTTTTCCTCTAATGTTGGAAAGAAAATCCGGGCCAGCCAATTCGTTAAATGCAATATTTCATGTAGTATGTGAAACGAATTCCACAGCGACGCCTCAAAGCTGCGTGATTTAAAATTCAGAACATTTTCTCTTAAAAGGAAACGAAACTGCGTTTCTCTCAAGATAACCTTTCAGGTGACATGTCGCACGTCTTAATCAATAACTTTCCTTTGTTCATCAAGGCGGAATTTTTCCTCAAATGTCCCGAAAGAAAATCCGGGCAAGCAAATTCGTTAAATGCCATATATCATGTAGTATGTGAAACGTATTCCACAGCGACGCCTCATAGCTGCGTGATTTAAAATTTTGAACATTTTCTCTTCAAAGGATGCGACACTGCGTTTCTCTCAAGACAACCTTTCAGGTGTCATGCCGCACATCTTAATCAATAACCTTCCTTTGTTCATCAAGGCGGACGTTTTCCTCTAATATCGCGAAAAAAAATCCGGTCCAGCAAATTGGTTAGATGCAATATATTAGGTAGCATGTGTAACGTATTCCACAGCGACGCCTCATAGTTCTGTGATTTAAAATTGAGAGCATTTTCTCTTCAAAGGAAGCGCCACTGCGTTTCTCTCAAGACAACCTTTCATGTGTCATGTCGCACGCCTTAATCAATAACCTTCCTTTGTTCATCAAGGCGGAAGTTTTCCTCTAATGTTGGAAAGAAAATCCGGGCCAGCCAATTCGTTAAATGCAATATTTCATGTAGTATGTGAAACGAATTCCACAGCGACGCCTCATAGCTGCGTGATTTAAAATTCAGAACATTTTCTCTTCAAAGGAAGCGAAACTGCGTTTCTCTCAAGATAACCTTTCATTTGTCATATCGCACGTCTTAATCAACAACCTTCCTTTGTTCATCAAGGCGGAAGTTTTCCTCTAATGTCCCGAACGAAAATCAGGGCAAGCAAAATTCGTTAAATGCAATATATCATGTAGTATGTGAAACGTATTCCACAGCGACGCCTCATAGCTGCGTGATTTAAATTCTGAACATTTCCTCTTCAAAGGAAGCGCCATTGCGTTTATCTCAAGACAACCATTCAGGTGTCATGTCGCACGTCTTAATCAATAACCTTCCTTTGTTCATCAAGGCGGAAGCTTTCCTCTAATGTTGGAAAGAAAATCCGGGCCAGCCAATTCGTTAAATGCAATATTTCATGTAGTATGTGAAACGAATTCCACAGCGACGCCTCATAGCTGCGTGATTTAAACTTCAGAACATTTTCTCTTCAAAGGAAGCGAAACTGCGTTTCTCTCAAGATAACCTTTCAGGTGTCATGTCGCAAGTCTTAATCAATAACCTTCCTTTGTTCATCAAGGCGGACGTTTTCCTCTAATATCGCGAAACAAAATCCGGGCAAGCAAATTGGTTAAATGCAATATATCATGTAGTATGTGAAAGGTATTCCACAGCGACGCCTCATAGCTGCGTGATTTAAATTCTGAACATTTCTTCTTCAAAGGAAGCGCCATTGCGTTTATCTCAAGACAACCTTTCAGGTGTCATGTCGCACGTGTTAATCAATAACCTTCCTTTGTTCCTCAAGGCGGACGTTTTTCTCAAATATCGTTAATGAAAATCCGGGCCAGCAAATTCGTTAAATGCAAGATATCATGTAGTATGTGAAACGTATTCCACAGCGACGCATCATAGCTGCGTGATTCAAAATTCTGAACATCTTCTCTTCAAAGGATGCGACACTGCGTTTCTCTCAAGACAACCTTTCAGGTGTCATGTCGCAAGTCCTAATCAATAACCTTCCTTTGTTCATCAAGGCGGAAGTTTTCCTCTAATGTCCCGAAAGAAAATCCGGGCAAGCAAATTCGTTAAATGCAATATATCATGTAGTATGTGAAACGTATTCCGCAGCGACGCCTCATAGCTGCGTGATTTAGAATTGAGAGCATTTTCTCTTCAAAGGAAGCGCCACTGCGTTTCTCTCAAGACAACCTTTCATGTGTCATGTCGCACGTCTTAATCAGTAACCTTCCTTTGTTCATAAAGGCGGAAATTTTCCTCTAATATCACTAAAGAAAATCCGGGTCAGCAAACTGATTAGATGCTATATATTATGTAGCATGTGTAACGTAGTCCACAGCGACACCTCATAGCGGCGTGATTTAAAATTCAGAACATTTTAATGCCACTGCGATTCTCTCAAGACAACGTTTCAGGTGTCATGTCGCACGTCTGAATAAAAAACCTTGCTTTGTTCATCAATGTGGAAGTTTTCCTCTAATATTTTTAAAGAAAATCCGGGCCAGCAAATTGGTTAGATGCAATATATTAGGTAGCATGTGTAACGTATTCCACAGCGACGCCTCATAGTTCTGTGATTTAAAATTCAGAACATTTTCTCTTCAAAGGAAGCGCCACTGCGTTTCTCTCAAGACCACCTTAGAGGTGTCATGTCGCACGTTCTAATCAATAACCTTCCTTTGTTCATCAAGGCGGAAATTTTCCTCTAATATCACTAAAGAGAATCCGGGCCAGCAAATTGGTTAAATGCAATATATCATGTAGTATGTGAAACGTATTCCACAGCGACGCCTCAAAGCTGCGTGATTTAAATTCTGAACATTTCCTCTTCAAAGGAAGCGCCATTGCGTTTATCTCAAGACAACCATTCAGGTGTCATGTCGCACGTCTTAATCAATAACCTTCCTTTGTTCTTCAAGGCGGACGTTTTTCTCTAATATCGTTAATGAAAATCCGGGCCAGCAAATTCGTTAAATGCAATGTATCATGTAGTATGTGAAACGTATTCCACAGCGACGCCTCATAGCTGCGTGATTCAAAATTGTGAACATTTTCTCTTCAAAGGAAGCGCCATTTCGTTTATCTCAAGACAACCATTCAGGTGTCATGTCACACGTCTTAATCAATAACCTTCTTTTGTTCATCAAGGCGGAAATTTTCCTCTAATGTCCCGAAAGAAAATCCGGGCAAGCAAATTCGTTAAATGCAATATATCATGTAGTATGTGAAACGTATTCCACAGCGACGCCTCATAGCTGCGTGATTTAAAATTTTGAACATTTTCTCTTCAAAGGATGCGACACTGCGTTTCTCTCAAGACAACCTTTCAGGTGTCATGCCGCACATCTTAATCAATAACCTTCCTTTGTTCATCAAGGCGGACGTTTTCCTCTAATATCGCGATAAAAAATCCGGGACAGCAAATTGGTTAAATGCAATATATCATGTAGTATGTGAAACGTATTCCACAGCGACGCCTCATAGCTGCGTGATTTAAATTTTGAACATTTTCTCTTCAAAGGAAGCGCCATTTCGTTTATCTCAAGCCAACCATTCAGGTGTCATGTCGCACGCCTTAATGAATAACCTTCCTTTGTTCATCAAGGCGGAAGTTTTCCTCTAATGTTGGAAAGAAAATCCGGGCCAGCCAATTCGTTAAATGCAATATTTCATGTAGTATGTGAAACGAATTCCACAGCGACGCCTCATAGCTGCGTGATTTAAAATTCAGAACATTTTCTCTTCAAAGGAAGCGAAACTGCGTTTCTCTCAAGATAACCTTTCATTTGTCATATCGCACGTCTTAATCAACAACCTTCCTTTGTTCATCAAGGCGGAAGTTTTACTCTAATGTCCCGAACGAAAATCAGGGCAAGCAAAATTCGTTAAATGCAATATATCATGTAGTATGTGAAACGTATTCCACAGCGACGCCTTATAGCTGCGTGATATAAATTCTGAACATTTCCTCTTCAAAGGAAGCGCCATTGCGTTTATCTCAAGACAACCATTCAGGTGTCATGTCGCACGTCTTAATCAATAACCTTCCTTTGTTCATCAAGGCGGAAGCTTTCCTCTAATGTTGGAAAGAAAATCCGGGCCAGCCAATTCGTTAAATGCAATATTTCATGTAGTATGTGAAACGAATTCCACAGCGACGCCTCATAGCTGCGTGATTTAAACTTCAGAACATTTTCTCTTCAAAGGAAGCGAAACTGCGTTTCTCTCAAGATAACCTTTCAGGTGTCATGTCGCAAGTCTTCACCAATAACCTTCCTTTGTTCATCAAGGCGGACGTTTTCCTCTAATATCGCGAAACAAAATCCGGGCCAGCAAATTGGTTAAATGCAATATATCATGTAGTATGTGAAAGGTATTCCACAGCGACGCCTCATAGCTGCGTGATTTAAATTCTGAACATTTCTTCTTCAAAGGAAGCGCCATTGCGTTTATCTCAAGACAACCTTTCAGGTGTCATGTCGCACGTGTTAATCAATAACCTTCCTTTGTTCCTCAAGGCGGACGTTTTTCTCAAATATCGTTAATGAAAATCCGGGCCAGCAAATTCGTTAAATGCAAGATATCATGTAGTATGTGAAACGTATTCCACAGCGACGCATCATAGCTGCGTGATTCAAAATTCTGAACATCTTCTCTTCAAAGGATGCGACACTGCGTTTCTCTCAAGACAACCTTTCAGGTGTCATGTCGCAAGTCCTAATCAATAACCTTCCTTTGTTCATCAAGGCGGAAGTTTTCCTCTAATGTCCCGAAAGAAAATCCGGGCAAGCAAATTCGTTAAATGCAATATATCAAGTAGTATGTGAAACGTATTCCGCAGCGACGCCTCATAGCTGCGTGATTTAGAATTCAGAACATTTTCTCCTCAAAGAAGCGCCACTACGTTTCTCTCAAGACAACCTTTCAGGTGTCATGCCGCACGTCCTAATCAATAACCTTCCTTTGATCATCAAGGCGGAAGTTTTCCTCTAATGTTGGAAAGAAAATCCGGGCCAGCCAATTCGTTAAATGCAATATTTCATGTAGTATGTGAAACGTATTCCACAGCGACGCCTCATAGCTGCGAGATTTATAATTCAGAACATTTTCTCTTCAAAGGAAGCGAAACTGCGTTTCTCTCAAGACAACCTTTCAGGTGTCATGTCGCACATAGTAATCAATAACATTCCTTTGTTCATCAAGGCGGAAGATTTCCTTTAATATCGCGAAAGAAAATCCGGGCCAGCCAATTGGTTAAATGCAATATATCATGTAGCATGTGAAACGTATTCCACAGCGACGCGTCATAGCTGGGTGATTCTAAATTCTTAACATTTTCTCTTCAAAGGACGCGACACTGCGTTTCTCTCAAGATAACCTTTCAGGTGTCATGTCGCACGTTTTAATTAATCAATAACCTTCCTTTCTTCTTCAAGGCGGACGGTTTCCTCTAATATCGCGAAAAAAAATCTGGGCCAGCAAATTGGTTAAATGCAATATATCATGTAGTATGTGAAACGTATTCCACAGCGACGCCTCATAGCTGCGTGATTTAAATTCTGAACATTTCCTGTTCAAAGGAAGCGCCATTGCGTTTATCTCAAGACAACCATTCAGGTGTCACGTCGCACGTCTTAATCAATAACTTTCCTTTGTTCATCAAGGCGGAAGTTTTCCTCTAATGTTGGAAAGAAAATCCGGGCCAGCCAATTCGTTAAATGCAATATTTCATGTAGTATGTGAAACGAATTCCACAGCGACGCCTCATAGCTGCGTGTTTTAAAATTCAGAACATTTTCTCTTCAAAGGAAGCGAAACTGCGTTTCTCTCAAGATAACCTTTCAGGTGTCATGTCGCACGTCTTAATCAATAACTTTCCTTTGTTCATCAAGGCGGAATTTTTCCTCTAATGTCCCGAAAGAAAATCCGGGCAAGCAAATTCGTTAAATGCAATATATCATGTAGTATGTGAAACGCATTCCACAGCGACGCCTCATAGCTGCGTGATTTAAAATTTTGAACATTTTCTCTTCAAAGGATGCGACACTGCGTTTCTCTCAACACAACCTTTCAGGTGTCATGCCGCACATCTTAATCAATAACGTTCCTTTGTTCATCAAGGCGGACGTTTTCCTCTAATATCGCGAAAAAAAATCCGGGCCAGCAAATTCGTTAAATGCAATATATCATGTAGTATGTGAAACGTATTCCACAGCGACGCCTCATAGTTCTGTGATTTAAAATTGAGAGCATTTTCTCTTCAAAGGAAGCGCCACTGCGTTTCTCTCAAGACAACCTTTCAGGTGTCATGTCGCACGTCTTAATCAGTAACCTTCCTTTGTTCATCAAAGCGGAAATTTTCCTCTAATATCACTAAAGAAAATCCGGGTCAGCAAACTGATTAGATGCTATATATTATGTACCATGTGTAACGTAGTCCACAGCGACACCTCATAGCTGCGTGATTTAAAATTCAGAACATTTTAATGCCACTGCGATTCTCTCAAGACAACGTTTCAGGTGTCATGTCGCACGTCTGAATAAATAACCTTGCTTTGTTCATCAATGTGGAAGTTTTCCTCTAATATGTTTAAAGAAAATCCGGGCCAGCAAATTGGTTAGATGCAATATATTAGGTAGCATGTGTAACGTATTCCACAGCGACGCCTCATAGTTCTGTGATCTAAATTCTGAACATTTCCTCTTCAAAGGAAGCGCCATTGCGTTTATCTCAAGACAACCATTCCGGTGTCATGTCGCACGTCTTAATCAATAACCTTCCTTTGTTCTTCAAGGCGGACGTTTTCCTCTAATATCCTTAATGAAAATCCGGGCCAGCAAATTCGTTAAATGCAATGTATCATGTAGTTTGTGAAACGTATTCCACAGCGACGCCTCATAGCTGCCTGATTCAAAATTGTGGACATTTTCTCTTCAAAGGAAGCGCCATTGCGTTTATCTCAAGACGACCATTCAGGTGTCATGTCACACGTCTTAATGAATAACCTTCTTTTGTTCATCAAGGCGGAAATTTTCCTCTAATGTCCCGAAAGGAAATCCGGGCAAGCAAATTCGTTAAATGCAATATATCATGTAGTATGTGAAACGTATTCCACAGCGACGCCTCATAGCTGCGTGATTTAAATTTTGAACATTTCCTCTTCAAAGGAAGCGCCATTTCGTTTATCTCAAGCCAACCATTCAGGTGTCATGTCGCACGCCTTAATCAATAACCTTCCTTTGTTCATCAAGGCGGAAGTCTTCCTCTAATGTTGGAAAGAAAATCCGGGCCAGCCAATTCGTTAAATGCAATATTTCATGTAGTATGTGAAACGAATTCCACAGCGACGCCTCATAGCTGCGTGATTTAAGCTTCAGAATATTTTCTCTTCAAAGGAAGCGAAACTGCGTTTCTCTCAAGATAACCTTTGAGGTGTCATGTCACAAGTCTTAATCAATAACCTTCCTTTGTTCATCAAGGCGGACGCTTTCCTCTAATATCGCGAAACAAAATCCGGGCCAGCAAATTGGTTAAATGCAATATATCATGTAGTATGTGAAACGTATTCCACAGCGACGCCTCATAGCTGCGTGATTTAAATTCTGAACATTTCTTCTTCAAAGGAGGCGCCATTGCGTTTATCTCAAGACAACCTTTCAGGTGTCATGTCGCACGTGTTGATCAATAACCTTCCTTTGTTCCTCAAGGCGGACGTTTTTCTCAAATATCGTTAATGAAAATCCGGGCCAGCAAATTCGTTAAATGCAAGATATCATGTAGTATGTGAAACGTATTCCACAGCGACGCATCATAGCTGCGTGATTCAAAATTCTGAACATCTTCTCTTCAAAGGATGCGACACTGCGTTTCTCTCAAGACAACCTTTCAGGTGTCATGTCGCAAGTCCTAATCAATAACCTTCCTTTGTTCATCAAGGCGGAAGTTTTCCTCTAATGTCCCGAAAGAAAATCCGGGCAAGCAAATTCGTTAACTGCAATATATCATGTAGTATGTGAAACGGATTCCATAGCGACGACTCATAGCAGCGTGATTTAATATTCAGAACATTTTCTCTTCAAAGGATGCGACACTGCGTTTCTCTCAAGACAACGTTTCAGGTGTCATGTCGCACGTCCTAATCAATAACCTTCCTTTGTTCATCAAGGCGGAAGTTTTCCTCTAATATCATTAAAGAAAGTCCGGGCCAGCAAATTCGTTAAATGCAATATATCATGTAGTATGTGAAACGTATTCCACAGCGACGTCTCATAGCTGCGAGATTCAAAATTCTGAACATTTTCTCTTCAAAGGGAGCGAAACTGCGTTTCTCTCAAGACAACCTTCCAGGTGTCCTGTCGCACGTCTTAATCAATAACTTTCCTTTGTTCATCAAGGCGGAAGTTTTCCTCTAATGTCCCGAAAGAAAATCCGGGCAAGCAAATTCGTTAAATGCAATATATCATGTAGTATGTGAAACGGATTCCACAGCGACGCCTCATAGCAGCGTGATTTAAAATTCAGAACATTTTCTCTTCAAAGGATGCGACACTGCGTTTCTCTCAAGACAACGTTTCAGGTGTCATGTCGCACGTCCTAATCAATAACCTTCGTTTGTTCATCAAGGCGGAAGTTTTCCTCTAATTTCCCGAAAGAAAATCCGGGCAAGCAAATTCGTTTAATGCAATATATCATGTAGTATGTGAAACATATTCCGCAGCGACGCCTCATAGCTGCATGATTTAGAATTCAGAACATTTTCTCCTCAAAGGAAGCGCCACTACGTTTCTCTCAAGACAACCTTTCAGGTGTCATGCCGCACGTCTTAATCAATAACCTTCCTTTGATCATCAAGGCAGAAGTTTTCCTCTAATGTTGGAAAGAAAATCCGGGCCAGCCAATTCGTTAAATGCAATATTTCATGTAGTATGTGAAACGTATTCCACAGCGACGCCTCATAGCTGCGAGATTTATAATTCAGAACATTTTCTCTTCAAAGGAAGCGAAAGTGCGTTTCTCTCAAGACCTTTCAGGTGTCATGTCGCACATAGTAATCAATAACATTCCTTTGTTCATCAAGGCAGAAGATTTCCTTTAATATCATTAAAGAAAGTCCGGGCAAGCAAATTCGTTAAATGCAATAGATCATGTAGTATGTGAAACGTATTCCACAGCGACGCGTCATTGCTGCGTGATTTGAAATTCGGAACATTTTCTCGTCAAAGGAAGCGAAACAGCGTTTCTCTCAAGACAACCTTTCAGGTGTCATGTCGCATGTCTTAATCAATAACCTTCCTTTGTTCATCAAGGCGGAAGAATTCCTTTAACATCGCGAAAGAAAATCCGGACCAGCCAATTCGTGAAATGCAATATTTCATGTATTATTGAAACGTATTCCACAGCGACGCCTCATAGCTGCGTGATTTAAAATTCTGAACATTTTCTCTTCAAAGGAAGCGCCACTGCGTTTATCTCAAGACAACCATTCAGGTGTCATGTCGCACGTCTTAATCAATAACTTTCCTTTGTTCATCAAGGCGGAAGTTTTCCTCTAATGTTGGAAAGAAAATCCGGGCCAGCCAATTCGTTAAATGCAATATTTCATGTAGTATGTGAAACGAATTCCACAGCGACGCCTCAAAGCTGCGTGATTTAAAATTCAGAACATTTTCTCTTAAAAGGAAACGAAACTGCGTTTCTCTCAAGATAACCTTTCAGGTGACATGTCGCACGTCTTAATCAATAACTTTCCTTTGTTCATCAAGGCGGAATTTTTCCTCAAATGTCCCGAAAGAAAATCCGGGCAAGCAAATTCGTTAAATGCCATATATCATGTAGTATGTGAAACGTATTCCACAGCGACGCCTCATAGCTGCGTGATTTAAAATTTTGAACATTTTCTCTTCAAAGGATGCGACACTGCGTTTCTCTCAAGACAACCTTTCAGGTGTCATGCCGCACATCTTAATCAATAACCTTCCTTTGTTCATCAAGGCGGACGTTTTCCTCTAATATCGCGAAAAAAAATCCGGTCCAGCAAATTGGTTAGATGCAATATATTAGGTAGCATGTGTAACGTATTCCACAGCGACGCCTCATAGTTCTGTGATTTAAAATTGAGAGCATTTTCTCTTCAAAGGAAGCGCCACTGCGTTTCTCTCAAGACAACCTTTCATGTGTCATGTCGCACGCCTTAATCAATAACCTTCCTTTGTTCATCAAGGCGGAAGTTTTCCTCTAATGTTGGAAAGAAAATCCGGGCCAGCCAATTCGTTAAATGCAATATTTCATGTAGTATGTGAAACGAATTCCACAGCGACGCCTCATAGCTGCGTGATTTAAAATTCAGAACATTTTCTCTTCAAAGGAAGCGAAACTGCGTTTCTCTCAAGATAACCTTTCATTTGTCATATCGCACGTCTTAATCAACAACCTTCCTTTGTTCATCAAGGCGGAAGTTTTACTCTAATGTCCCGAACGAAAATCAGGGCAAGCAAAATTCGTTAAATGCAATATATCATGTAGTATGTGAAACGTATTCCACAGCGACGCCTCATAGCTGCGTGATATAAATTCTGAACATTTCCTCTTCAAAGGAAGCGCCATTGCGTTTATCTCAAGACAACCATTCAGGTGTCATGTCGCACGTCTTAATCAATAACCTTCCTTTGTTCATCAAGGCGGAAGCTTTCCTCTAATGTTGGAAAGAAAATCCGGGCCAGCCAATTCGTTAAATGCAATATTTCATGTAGTATGTGAAACGAATTCCACAGCGACGCCTCATAGCTGCGTGATTTAAACTTCAGAACATTTTCTCTTCAAAGGAAGCGAAACTGCGTTTCTCTCAAGATAACCTTTCAGGTGTCATGTCGCAAGTCTTCACCAATAACCTTCCTTTGTTCATCAAGGCGGACGTTTTCCTCTAATATCGCGAAACAAAATCCGGGCCAGCAAATTGGTTAAATGCAATATATCATGTAGTATGTGAAAGGTATTCCACAGCGACGCCTCATAGCTGCGTGATTTAAATTCTGAACATTTCTTCTTCAAAGGAAGCGCCATTGCGTTTATCTCAAGACAACCTTTCAGGTGTCATGTCGCACGTGTTAATCAATAACCTTCCTTTGTTCCTCAAGGCGGACGTTTTTCTCAAATATCGTTAATGAAAATCCGGGCCAGCAAATTCGTTAAATGCAAGATATCATGTAGTATGTGAAACGTATTCCACAGCGACGCATCATAGCTGCGTGATTCAAAATTCTGAACATCTTCTCTTCAAAGGATGCGACACTGCGTTTCTCTCAAGACAACCTTTCAGGTGTCATGTCGCAAGTCCTAATCAATAACCTTCCTTTGTTCATCAAGGCGGAAGTTTTCCTCTAATGTCCCGAAAGAAAATCCGGGCAAGCAAATTCGGTAAATGCAATATATCAAGTAGTATGTGAAACGTATTCCGCAGCGACGCCTCATAGCTGCGTGATTTAGAATTCAGAACATTTTCTCCTCAAAGAAGCGCCACTACGTTTCTCTCAAGACAACCTTTCAGGTGTCATGCCGCACGTCCTAATCAATAACCTTCCTTTGATCATCAAGGCGGAAGTTTTCCTCTAATGTTGGAAAGAAAATCCGGGCCAGCCAATTCGTTAAATGCAATATTTCATGTAGTATGTGAAACGTATTCCACAGCGACGCCTCATAGCTGCGAGATTTATAATTCAGAACATTTTCTCTTCAAAGGAAGCGAAACTGCGTTTCTCTCAAGACAACCTTTCAGGTGTCATGTCGCACATAGTAATCAATAACATTCCTTTGTTCATCAAGGCGGAAGATTTCCTTTAATATCGCGAAAGAAAATCCGGGCCAGCCAATTGGTTAAATGCAATATATCATGTAGCATGTGAAACGTATTCCACAGCGACGCGTCATAGCTGGGTGATTCTAAATTCTTAACATTTTCTCTTCAAAGGACGCGACACTGCGTTTCTCTCAAGATAACCTTTCAGGTGTCATGTCGCACGTTTTAATTAATCAATAACCTTCCTTTCTTCTTCAAGGCGGACGGTTTCCTCTAATATCGCGAAAAAAAATCTGGGCCAGCAAATTGGTTAAATGCAATATATCATGTAGTATGTGAAACGTATTCCACAGCGACGCCTCATAGCTGCGTGATTTAAATTCTGAACATTTCCTGTTCAAAGGAAGCGCCATTGCGTTTATCTCAAGACAACCATTCAGGTGTCACGTCGCACGTCTTAATCAATAACTTTCCTTTGTTCATCAAGGCGGAAGTTTTCCTCTAATGTTGGAAAGAAAATCCGGGCCAGCCAATTCGTTAAATGCAATATTTCATGTAGTATGTGAAACGAATTCCACAGCGACGCCTCATAGCTGCGTGTTTTAAAATTCAGAACATTTTCTCTTCAAAGGAAGCGAAACTGCGTTTCTCTCAAGATAACCTTTCAGGTGTCATGTCGCACGTCTTAATCAATAACTTTCCTTTGTTCATCAAGGCGGAATTTTTCCTCTAATGTCCCGAAAGAAAATCCGGGCAAGCAAATTCGTTAAATGCAATATATCATGTAGTATGTGAAACGCATTCCACAGCGACGCCTCATAGCTGCGTGATTTAAAATTTTGAACATTTTCTCTTCAAAGGATGCGACACTGCGTTTCTCTCAACACAACCTTTCAGGTGTCATGCCGCACATCTTAATCAATAACGTTCCTTTGTTCATCAAGGCGGACGTTTTCCTCTAATATCGCGAAAAAAAATCCGGGCCAGCAAATTCGTTAAATGCAATATATCATGTAGTATGTGAAACGTATTCCACAGCGACGCCTCATAGTTCTGTGATTTAAAATTGAGAGCATTTTCTCTTCAAAGGAAGCGCCACTGCGTTTCTCTCAAGACAACCTTTCAGGTGTCATGTCGCACGTCTTAATCAGTAACCTTCCTTTGTTCATCAAAGCGGAAATTTTCCTCTAATATCACTAAAGAAAATCCGGGTCAGCAAACTGATTAGATGCTATATATTATGTACCATGTGTAACGTAGTCCACAGCGACACCTCATAGCTGCGTGATTTAAAATTCAGAACATTTTAATGCCACTGCGATTCTCTCAAGACAACGTTTCAGGTGTCATGTCGCACGTCTGAATAAATAACCTTGCTTTGTTCATCAATGTGGAAGTTTTCCTCTAATATGTTTAAAGAAAATCCGGGCCAGCAAATTGGTTAGATGCAATATATTAGGTAGCATGTGTAACGTATTCCACAGCGACGCCTCATAGTTCTGTGATCTAAATTCTGAACATTTCCTCTTCAAAGGAAGCGCCATTGCGTTTATCTCAAGACAACCATTCCGGTGTCATGTCGCACGTCTTAATCAATAACCTTCCTTTGTTCTTCAAGGCGGACGTTTTCCTCTAATATCCTTAATGAAAATCCGGGCCAGCAAATTCGTTAAATGCAATGTATCATGTAGTTTGTGAAACGTATTCCACAGCGACGCCTCATAGCTGCCTGATTCAAAATTGTGGACATTTTCTCTTCAAAGGAAGCGCCATTGCGTTTATCTCAAGACGACCATTCAGGTGTCATGTCACACGTCTTAATGAATAACCTTCTTTTGTTCATCAAGGCGGAAATTTTCCTCTAATGTCCCGAAAGGAAATCCGGGCAAGCAAATTCGTTAAATGCAATATATCATGTAGTATGTGAAACGTATTCCACAGCGACGCCTCATAGCTGCGTGATTTAAATTTTGAACATTTCCTCTTCAAAGGAAGCGCCATTTCGTTTATCTCAAGCCAACCATTCAGGTGTCATGTCGCACGCCTTAATCAATAACCTTCCTTTGTTCATCAAGGCGGAAGTCTTCCTCTAATGTTGGAAAGAAAATCCGGGCCAGCCAATTCGTTAAATGCAATATTTCATGTAGTATGTGAAACGAATTCCACAGCGACGCCTCATAGCTGCGTGATTTAAGCTTCAGAATATTTTCTCTTCAAAGGAAGCGAAACTGCGTTTCTCTCAAGATAACCTTTGAGGTGTCATGTCGCAAGTCTTAATCAATAACCTTCCTTTGTTCATCAAGGCGGACGCTTTCCTCTAATATCGCGAAACAAAATCCGGGCCAGCAAATTGGTTAAATGCAATATATCATGTAGTATGTGAAACGTATTCCACAGCGACGCCTCATAGCTGCGTGATTTAAATTCTGAACATTTCTTCTTCAAAGGAGGCGCCATTGCGTTTATCTCAAGACAACCTTTCAGGTGTCATGTCGCACGTGTTGATCAATAACCTTCCTTTGTTCCTCAAGGCGGACGTTTTTCTCAAATATCGTTAATGAAAATCCGGGCCAGCAAATTCGTTAAATGCAAGATATCATGTAGTATGTGAAACGTATTCCACAGCGACGCCTCATAGCTGCGTGATTCAAAATTCTGAGCATCTTCTCTTCAAAGGATGCGACACTGCGTTTCTCTCAAGACAACCTTTCAGGTGTCATGTCGCACGTCCTAATCAATAACCTTCCTTTGTTCATCAAGGCGGAAGTTTTCCTCTAATGTCCCGAAAGAAAATCCGGGCAAGCAAATTCGTTAACTGCAATATATCATGTAGTATGTGAAACGGATTCCATAGCGACGCCTCATAGCAGCGTGATTTAATATTCAGAACATTTTCTCTTCAAAGGATGCGACACTGCGTTTCTCTCAAGACAACGTTTCAGGTGTCATGTCGCACGTCCTAATCAATAACCTTCCTTTGTTCATCAAGGCGGAAGTTTTCCTCTAATATCATTAAAGAAAGTCCGGGCCAGCAAATTCGTTAAATGCAATATATCATGTAGTATGTGAAACGTATTCCACAGCGACGTCTCATAGCTGCGAGATTCAAAATTCTGAACATTTTCTCTTCAAAGGGAGCGAAACTGCGTTTCTCTCAAGACAACCTTCCAGGTGTCCTGTCGCACGTCTTAATCAATAACTTTCCTTTGTTCATCAAGGCGGAAGTTTTCCTCTAATGTCCCGAAAGAAAATCCGGGCAAGCAAATTCGTTAAATGCAATATATCATGTAGTATGTGAAACGGATTCCACAGCGACGCCTCATAGCAGCGTGATTTAAAATTCAGAACATTTTCTCTTCAAAGGATGCGACACTGCGTTTCTCTCAAGACAACGTTTCAGGTGTCATGTCGCACGTCCTAATCAATAACCTTCGTTTGTTCATCAAGGCGGAAGTTTTCCTCTAATTTCCCGAAAGAAAATCCGGGCAAGCAAATTCGTTTAATGCAATATATCATGTAGTATGTGAAACATATTCCGCAGCGACGCCTCATAGCTGCATGATTTAGAATTCAGAACATTTTCTCCTCAAAGGAAGCGCCACTACGTTTCTCTCAAGACAACCTTTCAGGTGTCATGCCGCACGTCTTAATCAATAACCTTCCTTTGATCATCAAGGCGGAAGTTTTCCTCTAATGTTGGAAAGAAAATCCGGGCCAGCCAATTCGTTAAATGCAATATTTCATGTAGTATGTGAAACGTATTCCACAGCGACGCCTCATAGCTGCGAGATTTATAATTCAGAACATTTTCTCTTCAAAGGAAGCGAAAGTGCGTTTCTCTCAAGACCTTTCAGGTGTCATGTCGCACATAGTAATCAATAACATTCCTTTGTTCATCAAGGCAGAAGATTTCCTTTAATATCATTAAAGAAAGTCCGGGCAAGCAAATTCGTTAAATGCAATATATCATGTAGTATGTGAAACGTATTCCACAGCGACGCCTAATAGCTGCGAGATTCAAAATTCTGAACATTTTCTCTTCAAAGGGAGCGAAATTGCGTTTCTCTCAAGAAAACCTTTCAGGTGTCATGTCGCACGTCTTAATCAATCACCTTCCTTTGTTCATCAAGGCGGAAGTTATCCTATAATATCGTTAAAGAAAATCCGGGCTAGCAAATTCGTTAAATGCAATAGATCATGTAGTATGTGAAACGTATTCCACAGCGACGCGTCATTGCTGCGTGATTTGAAATTCGGAACATTTTCTCGTCAAAGGAAGCGAAACAGCGTTTCTCTCAAGACAACCTTTCAGGTGTCATGTCGCATGTCTTAATCAATAACCTTCCTTTGTTCATCAAGGCGGAAGAATTCCTTTAACATCGCGAAAGAAAATCCGGACCAGCCAATTCGTGAAATGCAATATTTCATGTATTATTGAAACGTATTCCACAGCGACGCCTCATAGCTGCGTGATTTAAAATTCTGAACATTTTCTGTTCAAGGGAAGCGCCATAGCGTTTCTCTCAAGACAACATTTCAGGTGTCATGTCGCACGTCTTAATCAATAACCTTCCTTTGTTCTTCAAGGCGGAAGTTTTCCTCTAATATCTTTAAAGTAAACCCGGGAGAGCAAATTGGTTAGATGCAATATATTAGGTAGCATGTGTAACGTATTCCATAGCGACGCCTCATAGTTCTGTGATTTAATAATCTGAACATTTTCTCTTCAAAGGAAGCGCCACTGCGTTTCTCTCAAGACAACATTAGAGGTGTCATGCCGCACGTTCTAATCAATAACCTTCCTTTGTTCATCAAGGCGGAAATTTTCCTCTAATATCACTAAAGAAAATCCGGGCCAGCAAATTGGTTAAATGCAATATATCATGCAGTATGTGAAACGTATTCCACAGCGACGCCTCATAGCTGCGTGATTTAAATTCTGAAAATTTCCTCTTCAAAGGAAGCGCCATTGCGTTTATATCAAGACAATCGTTCAGGTGTCATGTCGCACGTCTTAATCAATAACCTTCCTTTGTTCATCAAGGCGGAAGTTTTCCTCTAATGTCGCGAAAGAAAATCCGGGCCAGCAAATTCGTTATATGCAATATATCATGTAGTATGTGAAACGTATTCCACAGCGACGCCTCATGGCTGCCTGATTTAGAATTTTGAACATTTTCTCTTCACAGGATGCAACACTGCGTTTCTCTCACGACAACCTTTCAGGTGTCATGCCGCACGTCTTAATCAATAACCTTCCTTTGATCATCAAGGCGGAAGTTTTCCTCTAATGTTGGAAAGAAAATCCGGGCCAGCCAATTCGTTAAATGCAATATTTCATGTAGTATGTGAAACGTATTCCACAGCGACGCCTCATAGCTGCGAGATTTATAATTCAGAACATTTTCTCTTCAAAGGAAGCGAAACTGCGTTTCTCTCAAGACAACCTTTCAGGTGTCATGTCGCACGTAGTAATCAATAACATTCCTTTGTTCATCAAGGCGGAAGATTTCCTTTAATATCGCGAAAGAAAATCCGGGCCAGCCAATTGGTTAAATGCAATATATCATGTAGTATGTGAAACGTATTCCACAGCGACGCCTCATAGCTGCGTGATTTAAATTCTGAACATTTCCTCTTCAAAGGAAGCGCTATTGCGTTTCTCTCAAGACAGCCTTTCAGGTGTCATGTCACATGTCTTAATCAATAACCTTCCTTTGTTCATCAAGGCGGAAGTTTTCCTCTAATAACATTAAAGAAAGTCCGGGCCAGCAAATTCGTTAAATGCAATATATCATGTAGTATGTGAAACGTATTCCACAGCGACGCCTCATAGCTGCGAGATTTATAATTCAGAACAATTTCTCTTCAAAGGAAGCGAAACTGCGTTTCTCTCAAGACAACCTTTCAGGTGTCAAGTCGATCATAGTAATCAATAACATTCCTTTGTTCATCAAGGCGGAAGATTTCCTTTAATATCATTAAAAAAAGTCCGGGCAAGCAAATTCGTTAAATGCAATATATCATGTAGTATGTGAAACGTATTCCACAGCGACGCCTCATAGCTGCGAGATTCAAAATTCTGAACATTTTCTCTTCAAAGGGAGCGAAACTGCGTTTCTCTCAAGAAAACCTTTCAGGTGTCATGTCGCACGTCTTAATCAATCACCTTCCTTTGTTCATCAAGGCGGAAGTTATCCTATAATATCGTTAAAGAAAATCCGGGATAGCAAATTCGTTAAATGCAATAGATCATGTAGTATGTGAAACGTATTCCACAGCGACGCGTCATTGCTGCGTGATTTGAAATTCGGAACATTTTCTCGTCAAAGGAAGCGAAACAGCGTTTCTCTCAAGACAACCTTTCAGGTGTCATGTCGCACATAGTAATCAATAACATTCCTTTGTTCATCCAGGCGGACGATTTCCTTTAATATCGCGAAAGAAAATCCGGGCCAGCCAATTGGTTAAATGCAATATATCATATAGTATGTGAAACGTATTCCACAGCGACGCCTCATAGCTGCGTGATTTAAATTCTGAACATTTCCTCTTCAAAGGAAGCGCCATTGCGTTTCTCTCAAGACAGCCTTTCAGGTGTCATGTCACATGTCTTAATCAATAACCTTCCTTTGTTCATCAAGGCGGAAGTTTTCCTCTAATATCATTAAAGAAAGTCCGGGCCAGCAAATTCGTTAAATGCAATATATCATGTAGTATGTGAAACGTATTCCACTGCGACGCCTCATAGCTGCGAGATTTATAATTCAGAACATTTTCTCTTCAAAGGAAGCGAAACTGCGTTTCTCTCAAGACAACCTTTCAGGTGTCATGTCGCACATAGTAATCAATAACATTCCTTTGTTCATCCAGGCGGAAGATTTCCTTTAATATCGTTAAAGAAAATCCGGGATAGCAAATTCGTTAAATGCAATAGATCATGTAGTATGTGAAACGTATTCCACAGCGACGCGTCATTGCTGCGTGATTTGAAATTCGGAACATTTTCTCGTCAAAGGAAGCGAAACAGCGTTTCTCTCAAGACAACCTTTCAGGTGTCATGTCGCACATAGTAATCAATAACATTCCTTTGTTCATCCAGGCGGACGATTTCCTTTAATATCGCGAAAGAAAATCCGGGCCAGCCAATTGGTTAAATGCAATATATCATATAGTATGTGAAACGTATTCCACAGCGACGCCTCATAGCTGCGTGATTTAAATTCTGAACATTTCCTCTTCAAAGGAAGCGCCATTGCGTTTCTCTCAAGACAGCCTTTCAGGTGTCATGTCACATGTCTTAATCAATAACCTTCCTTTGTTCATCAAGGCGGAAGTTTTCCTCTAATATCATTAAAGAAAGTCCGGGCCAGCAAATTCGTTAAATGCAATATATCATGTAGTATGTGAAACGTATTCCACTGCGACGCCTCATAGCTGCGAGATTCAAAATTCTGAACATTTTCTCTTCAAAGGGAGCGAAACTGCGTTTCTCTCAAGACAAGCTTTCAGGTGTCATGTCGCACGTCTTAATCAATAACCTTCCTTTGTTCATCAAGGCGGAACTTTTCCTCTAATGTCCCGAAAGAAAATCCGGGCAAGCAAATTCGTTAAATGCAATATATCATGTAGTATGTGAAACGGATTCCACAGCGACGCCTCATAGCAGCGTGATTTAAAATTCAGAACATTTTCTCTTCAAAGGATGCGACACTGCGTTTCTCTCAAGACAACGTTTCAGGTGTCATGTCGCACGTCCTAATCAATAACCTTCCTTTGTTCATCAAGGCGGAAGTTTTCCTCTAATGTCCCGAAAGGAAATCCGGGCAAGCAAATTCGTTAAATGCAATATATCATGTAGTATGTGAAACGTATTCCGCAGCGACGCCTCATAGCTGCGTGATTTAGAATTCAGAACATTTTCTCCTCAAAGGAAGCGCCACTACGTTTCTCTCAAGACAACCTTTCAGGTGTCATGCCGCACGTCTTAATCAATAACCTTCCTTTGATCATCAAGGCGGAAGTTTTCCTCTAAAGTTGGAAAGAAAATCCGTGCCAGCCAATTCGTTAAATGCAATATTTGATGTAGTATGTGAAACGTATTCCACAGCGACGCCTCATAGCTGCGAGATTTATAATTCAGAACATTTTCTCTTCAAAGGAAGCGAAACTGCGTTTCTCTCAAGACAACCTTTCAGGTGTCATGTCGCACATAGTAATCAATAACATTCCTTTGTTCATCCAGGCGGAAGATTTCCTTTAATATCGCGAAAGAAAATCCGGGCCAGCCAATTGGTTAAATGCAATACATCATGTAGTATGTGAAACGTATTCCACAGCGACGCCTCAAAGCTGCGTGATTTAAATTCTGAACATTTCCTCTTCAAAGGAAGCGCCATTGCGTTTATCTCAAGACAACCATTCAGGTGTCATGTCGCACGTCTTAATCAATAACCTTCCTTTGTTCTTCAAGGCGGACGTTTTTCTCTAATATCGTTAATGAAAATCCGGGCCAGCAAATTCGTTAAATGCAATGTATCATGTAGTATGTGAAACGTATTCCACAGCGACGCCTCATAGCTGCGTGATTCAAAATTGTGAACATTTTCTCTTCAAAGGAAGCGCCATTTCGTTTATCTCAAGACAACCATTCAGGTGTCATGTCACACGTCTTAATCAATAACCTTCTTTTGTTCATCAAGGCGGAAATTTTCCTCTAATGTCCCGAAAGAAAATCCGGGCAAGCAAATTCGTTAAATGCAATATATCATGTAGTATGTGAAACGTATTCCACAGCGACGCCTCATAGCTGCGTGATTTAAAATTTTGAACATTTTCTCTTCAAAGGATGCGACACTGCGTTTCTCTCAAGACAACCTTTCAGGTGTCATGCCGCACATCTTAATCAATAACCTTCCTTTGTTCATCAAGGCGGACGTTTTCCTCTAATATCGCGATAAAAAATCCGGGACAGCAAATTGGTTAAATGCAATATATCATGTAGTATGTCAAACGTATTCCACAGCGACGCCTCATAGCTGCGTGATTTAAATTTTGAACATTTTCTCTTCAAAGGAAGCGCCATTTCGTTTATCTCAAGCCAACCATTCAGGTGTCATGTCGCACGCCTTAATCAATAACCTTCCTTTGTTCATCAAGGCGGAAGTTTTCCTCTAATGTTGGAAAGAAAATCCGGGCCAGCCAATTCGTTAAATTCAATATTTCATGTAGTATGTGAAACGAATTCCACAGCGACGCCTCATAGCTGCGTGATTTAAAATTCAGAACATTTTCTCTTCAAAGGAAGCGAAACTGCGTTTCTCTCAAGATAACCTTTCATTTGTCATATCGCACGTCTTAATCAACAACCTTCCTTTGTTCATCAAGGCGGAAGTTTTCCTCTAATGTCCCGAACGAAAATCAGGGCAAGCAAAATTCGTTAAATGCAATATATCATGCAGTATGTGAAACGTATTCCACAGCGACGCCTCATAGCTGCGTGATTTAAATTCTGAACATTCCCTCTTCAAAGGAAGCGCCATTGCGTTTATCTCAAGACAACCATTCAGGTGTCATGTCGCACGTCCTAATCAATAACCTTCCTTTGTTCATCAAGGCGGAAGCTTTCCTCTAATGTTGGAAAGAAAATCCGGGCCAGCCAATTCGTTAAATGCAATATTTCATGTAGTATGTGAAACGAATTCCACAGCGACGCCTCATAGCTGCGTGATTTAAACTTCAGAACATTTTCTCTTCAAAGGAAGCGAAACTGCGTTTCTCTCAAGATAACCTTTCAGGTGTCATGTCGCAAGTCTTAATCAATAACCTTCCTTTGTTCATCAAGGCGGACGTTTTCCTCTAATATCGCGAAACAAAATCCGGGCCAGCAAATTGGTTAAATGCAATATATCATGTAGTATGTGAAAGGTATTCCACAGCGACGCCTCATAGCTTCGTGATTTAAATTCTGAACATTTCTTCTTCAAAGGAAGCGCCATTGCGTTTATCTCAAGACAACCTTTCAGATGTCATGTCGCACGTGTTAATCAATAACCTTCCTTTGTTCCTCAAGGCGGACGTTTTTCTCAAATATCGTTAATGAAAATCCGGGCCAGCAAATTCGTTAAATGCAAGATATCATGTAGTATGTGAAACGTATTCCACAGCGACGCATCATAGCTGCGTGATTCAAAATTCTGAACATCTTCTCTTCAAAGGATGCGACACTGCGTTTCTCTCAAGACAACCTTTCAGGTGTCATGTCGCAAGTCCTAATCAATAACCTTCCTTTGTTCATCAAGGCGGAAGTTTTCCTCTAATGTCCCGAAAGAAAATCCGGGCAAGCAAATTCGTTAAATGCAATATATCATGTTGTATGTAAAACGGATTCCACAGCGACGCCTCATAGCAGCGTGATTTAAAATTCAGAACATTTTCTCTTCAAAGGATGCGACACTGCGTTTCTCTCAAGACAACGTTTCAGGTGTCATGTCGCACGTCCTAATCAATAACCTTCCTTTGTTCATCTAGGCGGAAGTTTTCCTCTAATGTCCCGAAAGAAAATCCGGGCAAGCAAATTCGTTAAATGCAATATATCATGTAGTATGTGAAACGTATTCCGCAGCGACGCCTCATAGCTGCGTGATTTAGAATTCAGAACATTTTCTCCTCAAAGGAAGCGCCACTACGTTTCTCTCAAGACAACCTTTCAGGTGTCATGCCGCACGTCCTAATCAATAACCTTCCTTTGATCATCAAGGCGGAAGTTTTCCTCTAATGTTGGAAAGAAAATCCGGGCCAGCCAATTCGTTAAATGCAATATTTCATGTAGTATGTGAAACGTATTCCACAGCGACGCCTCATAGCTGCGAGATTTATAATTCAGAACATTTTCTCTTCAAAGGAAGCGAAACTGCGTTTCTCTCAAGACAACCTTTCAGCTGTCATGTCGCACATAGTAATCAATAACATTCCTTTGTTCATCAAGGCGGAAGATTTCCTTTAATATCGCGAAAGAAAATCCGGGCCAGCCAATTGGTTAAATGCAATATATCATGTAGCATGTGAAACGTATTCCACAGCGACGCGTCATAGCTGCGTGATTCTCCGGGCCAGCAAATTCGTTAAATGCAAGATATCATGTAGTATGTGAAACGTATTCCACAGCGACGCATCATAGCTGCGTGATTCAAAATTCTGAACATCTTCTCTTCAAAGGATGCGACACTGCGTTTCTCTCAAGACAACCTTTCAGGTGTCATGTCGCAAGTCCTAATCAATAACCTTCCTTTGTTCATCAAGGCGGAAGTTTTCCTCTAATGTCCCGAAAGAAAATCCGGGCAAGCAAATTCGTTAAATGCAATATATGATGTTGTATGTAAAACGGATTCCACAGCGACGCCTCATAGCAGCGTGATTTAAAATTCAGAACATTTTCTCTTGAAAGGATGCGACACTGCGTTTCTCTCAAGACAACGTTTCAGGTGTCATGTCGCACGTCCTAATCAATAACCTTCCTTTGTTCATCTAGGCGGAAGTTTTCCTCTAATGTCCCGAAAGAAAATCCGGGCAAGCAAATTCGTTAAATGCAATATATCATGTAGTATGTGAAACGTATTCCGCAGCGACGCCTCATAGCTGCGTGATTTAGAATTCAGAACATTTTCTCCTCAAAGGAAGCGCCACTACGTTTCTCTCAAGACAACCTTTCAGGTGTCATGCCGCACGTCCTAATCAATAACCTTCCTTTGATCATCAAGGCGGAAGTTTTCCTCTAATGTTGGAAAGAAAATCCGGGCCAGCCAATTCGTTAAATGCAATATTTCATGTAGTATGTGAAACGTATTCCACAGCGACGCCTCATAGCTGCGAGATTTATAATTCAGAACATTTTCTCTTCAAAGGAAGCGAAACTGCGTTTCTCTCAAGACAACCTTTCAGGTGTCATGTCGCACATAGTAATCAATAACATTCCTTTGTTCATCAAGGCGGAAGATTTCCTTTAATATCGCGAAAGAAAATCCGGGCCAGCCAATTGGTTAAATGCAATATATCATGTAGCATGTGAAACGTATTCCACAGCGACGCGTCATAGCTGCGTGATTCTAAATTCTTAACATTTTCTCTTCAAAGGACGCGACACTGCGTTTCTCTCAAGATAACCTTTCAGGTGTCATGTCGCACGTCTTAATCAATAACCTTCCTTTCTTCTTCAAGGCGGACGGTTTCCTCTAATATCGCGAAAAAAAATCTGGGCCAGCAAATTGGTTAAATGCAATATATCATGTAGTATGTGAAACGAATTCCACAGCGACGCCTCATAGCTGCGTGATTTAAAATTCAGAACATTTTCTCTTCAAAGGAAGCGAAACTGCGTTTCTCTCAAGATAACCTTTCAGGTGTCATGTCGGACGTCTTAATCAATAACTTTCCTTTGTTCATCAAGGCGGAATTTTTCCTGTAATGTCCCGAAAGAAAATCCGGGCAAGCAAATCCGTTAAATGCAATATATCATGTAGTATGTGAAACGCATTCCACAGCGACGCCTCATAGCTGCGTGATTTAAAATTTTGAACATTTTCTCTTCAAAGGATGCGACACTGCGTTTCTCTCAAGACAACCTTTCAGGTGTCATGCCGCACATCTTAATCAATAACGTTCCTTTGTTCATCAAGGCGGACGTTTTCCTCTAATATCGCGAAAAAAAATCCGGGCCAGCAAATTCGTTAAATGCAATATATCATATAGTATGTGAAACGTATTCCACAGCGACGCCTCATAGTTCTGTGATTTAAAATTGAAAGCATTTTCTCTTCAAAGGAAGCGCCACTGCGTTTCTCTCAAGACAACCTTTCAGGTGTCATGTCGCACGTCTTAATCAGTAACCTTCCTTTGTTCATCAAAGCGGAAATTTTCCTCTATTATCACTAAAGAAAATCCGGGTCAGCAAACTGATTAGATGCTATATATTATGTAGCATGTGTAACGTAGTCCACAGCGACACCTCATAGCTGCGTGATTTAAAATTCAGAACATTTTAATGCCACTGCGATTCTCTCAAGACAACGTTTCAGGTGTCATGTCGCACGTCTGAATAAATAACCTTGCTTTGTTCATCAATGTGGAAGTTTTCCTCTAATATGTTTAAAGAAAATCCGGGCCAGCAAATTGGTTAGATGCAATATATTAGGTAGCATGTGTAACGTATTCCACAGCGACGCCTCATAGTTCTGTGATTTAAATTCTGAACATTTCCTCTTCAAAGGAAGCGCCATTGCGTTTATCTCAAGACAACCATTCAGGTGTCATGTCGCACGTCTTAATCAATAACCTTCCTTTGTTCTTCAAGGCGGACGTTTTCCTCTAATATCCTAATGAAAATCCGGGCCAGCAAATTCGTTAAATGCAATGTATCATGTAGTATGTGAAACGTATTCCACAGCGACGCCTCATAGCTGCGTGATTCAAAATTGTGGACATTTTCTCTTCAAAGGAAGCGCCATTGCGTTTATCTCAAGACAACCATTCAGGTGTCATGTCACACGTCTTAATGAATAACCTTCTTTTGTTCATCAAGGCGGGAATTTTCCTCTAATGTCCCGAAAGAAAATCCGGGCAAGCAAATTCGTTAAATGCAATATATCATGTAGTATGTGAAACATATTCCACAGCGACGCCTCATAGCTGCGTGATTTAAGCTTCAGAATATTTTCTCTTCAAAGGAAGCGAAACTGCGTTTCTCTCAAGATAACCTTTGAGGTGTCATGTCGCAAGTCTTAATCAATAACCTTCCTTTGTTCATCAAGGCGGACGTTTTCCTCTAATATCGCGAAACAAAATCCGGGCCAGCAAATTGGTTAAATGCAATATATCATGTAGTATGTGAAACGTATTCCACAGCGACGCCTCATAGCTGCGTGATTTAAATTCTGAACATTTCTTCTTCAAAGGAGGCGCCATTGCGTTTATCTAAAGACAACCTTTCAGGTGTCATGTCGCACGTGTTGATCAATAACCTTCCTTTGTTCCTCAAGGCGGACGTTTTTCTCAAATATCGTTAATGAAAATCCGGGCCAGCAAATTCGTTAAATGCAAGATATCATGTAGTATGTGAAACGTATTCCACAGCGACGCCTCATAGCTGCGTGATTCAAAATTCTGAGCATCTTCTCTTCAAAGGATGCGACACTGCGTTTCTCTCAAGACAACTTTTCAGGTGTCATGTCGCACGTCCTAATCAATAACCTTCCTTTGTTCATCAAGGCGGAAGTTTTCCTCTAATGTCCCGAAAGAAAATCCGGGCAAGCAAATTCGTTAACTGCAATATATCATGTAGTATGTGAAACGGATTCCATAGCGACGCCTCATAGCAGCGTGATTTAATATTCAGAACATTTTCTCTTCAAAGGATGCGACACTGCGTTTCTCTCAAGACAACGTTGCAGGTGTCATGTCGCACGTCCTAATCGATAACCTTCCTTTGTTCATCAAGGCGGAAGTTTTCCTCTAATATCATTAAAGAAAGTCCGGGCCAGCAAATTCGTTAAATGCAATATATCATGTAGTATGTGAAACGTATTCCACAGCGACGCCTCATAGCTGCGAGATTCAAAATTCTGAACATTTTCTCTTCAAAGGGAGCGAAACTGCGTTTCTCTCAAGACAACCTTTCAGGTGTCCTGTCGCACGTCTTAATCAATAACTTTCCTTTGTTCATCAAGGCGGAAGTTTTCCTCTAATGTCCCGAAAGAAAATCCGGGCAAGCAAATTCGTTAAATGCAATATATCATGTAGTATGTGAAACGGATTCCACAGCGACGCCTCATAGCAGCGTGATTTAAAATTCAGAACATTTTCTCTTCAAAGGATGCGACACTGCGTTTCTCTCAAGACAACGTTTCAGGTGTCATGTCGCACGTCCTAATCAATAACCTTCCTTTGTTCATCAAGGCGGAAGTTTTCCTCTAATTTCCCGAAAGAAAATCCGGGCAAGCAAATTCGTTTAATGCAATATATCATGTAGTATGTGAAACATATTCCGCAGCGACGCCTCATAGCTGCATGATTTAGAATTCAGAACATTTTCTCCTCAAAGGAAGCGCCACTACGTTTCTCTCAAGACAACCTTTCAGGTGTCATGCCGCACGTCTTAATCAATAACCTTCCTTTGATCATCAAGGCGGAAGTTTTCCTCTAATGTTGGAAAGAAAATCCGGGCCAGCCAATTCGTTAAATGCAACATTTCATGTAGTATGTGAAACGTATTCCACAGCGACGCCTCATAGCTGTGAGATTTATAATTCAGAACATTTTCTCTTCAAAGGAAGCGAAACTGCGTTTCTCTCAAGACAACCTTTCAGGTGTCATGTCGCACATAGTAATCAATAACATTCGTTTGTTCATCAAGGCAGAAGATTTCCTTTAATATCATTAAAGAAAGTCCGGGCAAGCAAATTCGTTAAATGCAATATATCATGTAGTATGTGAAACGTATTCCACAGCGACGCCTCATAGCTGCGAGATTCAAAATTCTGAACGTTTTCTCTTCAAAGGGAGCGAAACTGCGTTTCTCTCAAGAAAACCTTTCAGGTGTCATGTCGCACGTCTTAATCAATCACCTTCCTTTGTTCATCAAGGCGGAAGTTATCCTATAATATCGTTAAAGAAAATCCGGGCTAGCAAATTCGTTAAATGCAATAGATCATGTAGTATGTGAAACGTATTCCACAGCGACGCGTCATTGCTGCGTGATTTGAAATTCGGAACATTTTCTCGTCAAAGGAAGCGAAACAGCGTTTCTCTCAAGACAACCTTTCAGGTGTCATGTCGCATGTCTTAATCAATAACCTTCCTTTGTTCATCAAGGCGGAAGAATTCCTTTAACATCGCGAAAGAAAATCCGGACCAGCCAATTCGTGAAATGCAATATTTCATGTATTATTGAAACGTATTCCACAGCGACGCCTCATAGCTGCGTGATTTAAAATTCTGAACATTTTCTCTTCAAGGGAAGCGCCATAGCGTTTCTCTCAAGATAACCTTTCAGGTGTCATATCGCAAGTCTTAATCAATAACCTTCCTTTGTTCATCAAGGCGGAAGTTTTCCTCTAATGTCGCGAAAGAAAATCCGGGCCAGCAAATTCGTTATATGCAATATATCATGTAGTATGTGAAACGTATTCCACAGCGACGCCTCATGGCTGCCTGATTTAGAATTTTGAACATTTTCTCTTCAAAGGATGCGACACTGCGTTTCTCTCACGACAACCTTTCAGGTGTCATGCCGCACGTCTTAATCAATAACTTTCCTTTGATCATCAAGGCGGAAGTTTTCCTCTAATGTTGGAAAGAAAATCCGGGCCAGCCAATTCGTTAAATGCAATATTTCATGTAGTATGTGAAACGTATTCCACAGCGACGCCTCATAGCTGCGAGATTTATAATTCAGAACATTTTCTCTTCAAAGGAAGCGAAACTGCGTTTCTCTCAAGACAACCTTTCAGGTGTCATGTCGCACGTAGTAATCAATAACATTCCTTTGTTCATCAAGGCGGAAGATTTCCTTTAATATCGCGAAAGAAAATCCGGGCCAGCCAATTGGTTAAATGCAATATATCATGTAGTATGTGAAACGTATTCCACAGCGACGCCTCATAGCTGCGTGATTTAAATTCTGAACATTTCCTCTTCAAAGGAAGCGCTATTGCGTTTCTCTCAAGACAGCCTTTCAGGTGTCATGTCACATGTCTTAATCAATAACCTTCCTTTGTTCATCAAGGCGGAAGTTTTCCTCTAATAACATTAAAGAAAGTCCGGGCCAGCAAATTTGTTAAATGCAATATATCATATATTATGTGAAACGTATTCCACAGCGACGCCTCATAGCTGCGAGATTTATAATTCAGAACATTTTCTCTTCAAAGGAAGCGAAAGCGTTTCTCTCAAGACAACCTTTCAGGTGTCAAGTCGCACATAGTAATCAATAACATTCCTTTGTTCATCAAGGCGGAAGATTTCCTTTAATATCATTAAAGAAAGTCCGGGCAAGCAAATTCGTTAAATGCAATATATCATGTAGTATGTGAAACGTATTCCACAGCGACGCCTCATAGCTGCGAGATTCAAAATTCTGAACATTTTCTATTCAAAGGGAGCGAAACTGCGTTTCTCTCAAGAAAACCTTTCAGGTGTCATGTCGCACGTCTTAATCAATCACCTTCCTTTGTTCATCAAGGCGGAAGTTATCCTATAATATCGTTAAAGAAAATCCGGGCTAGCAAATTCGTTAAATGCAATAGATCATGTAGTATGTGAAACGTATTCCACAGCGACGCGTCATTGCTGCGTGATTTGAAATTCGGAACATTTTCTCGTCAAAGGAAGCGAAACAGCGTTTCTCTCAAGACAACCTTTCAGGTGTCATGTCGCATGTCTTAATCAATAACCTTCCTTTGTTCATCAAAGCGGAAGAATTCCTTTAACATCGCGAAAGAAAATCCGGACCAGCCAATTCGTGAAATGCAATATTTCATGTAATATTGAAACGTATTCCACAGCGACGCCTCATAGCTGCGTGATTCTAAATTCTTAACATCTTCTCTTCAAAGGAAGCGAAACTGCGTTTCTCTCAATATAACCTTTCAGGTGTCATGTCGCACGTCTTAATCAATAACCTTCCTTTGTTCATCAAGGCGGAAGTTTTCCTCTAATGTCCCCAAAGGAAATCCGGGCAAGCAAATTCGTTAAATGCAATATATCATGTAGTATGTGAAACGTATTCCACAGCGACGCCTCATAGCTGCGTGATTTAAAATTCAGAACACTTTCTCTTCAAAGGGAGCGAAACTGCGTTTCTCTCAAGACAACCTTTCAGGTGTCATGTCGCACATAGTAATCAATAACATTCCTTTGTTCATCAAGGCGGAAGATTTCCTTTAATATCATTAAAGAAAGTCCGGGCCAGCAAATTCGTTAAATGCAATATATCATGTAGTATTTGAAACGTATTCCTCAGCGACGCCTCATAGCTGCGAGATTCAAAATTCTGAACATTTTCTCTTCAAAGGGAGCGAAACTGCGTTTCTCTCAAGACAACCTTTCAGGTGTCATGTCGCACGTCTTAATCAATCACCTTCCTTTGTTCATCAAGGCGGAAGAATTCCTTTACCATCGCGAAAGAAAATCCGGACCAGCCAATTCGTGAAATGCAATATTTCATGTAAAATTGAAACGTATTCCACAGCGACGCCTCATAGCTGCGTGATTCTAAATTCTTAACATCTTCTCTTCAAAGGAAGCGAAACTGCGTTTCTCTCAAGATAACCTTTCAGGTGTCATGTCGCACGTCTTAATCAATAACCTTCCTTTGTTCATCAAGGCGGAAGCTTTCCTCTAATGTCCCGAAAGAAAATCCGGGCAAGCAAATTCGTTAAATGCAATATATCAGGTAGTATGTGAAACGTATTCCACAGCGACGCCTCATAGCTGCGTGATTTAAAATTCAGAACACTTTCTCTTCAAAGGATGCGACACTGCGTTTCTCTCAAGATAACCTTTCAGGTGTCATGTCGCACGTCTTAATCAATAACCTTCCTTTGTTAATCAAGGCGGAAAATTTCCTTTATATCGCGAAAGAAAAACCGGGCGAGCCAATTCGTTAAATGCAATATTTCATGTAGTATGTGAAATGTATTCCACAGCGACGCCTCATAGCTGCGTGATTTAAAATTCTCAACATTTTCTCTTCAAACGAAGCGAAACTGCTTTACTCTCAAGACAGCCTTTCAGGTGTCATGTCGCACGTCTGAATAAATAACCTTCCTTTGTTCATCAAGGTGGAAGTTTTTCTCTAATATCTTTAAAGAAAATCCGGGCCAGCAAATTGGTTAGATGCAATATTTTAGGTAGCATGTGTAACGTATTCCACAGCGACGCCTCATAGTTCTGTGATATAAAATTGAGAACATTTTCTCTTCAAATGAAGCGCCACTGCGTTTCTCTCAAGACAACCTTAGAGGTGTCATGTCGCACGTTCTAATCAATAACATTCATTTGTTCATCAAGGCGGAAATTTTCCTCTAATATCAATAAAAAAAATCCGGGTCTGCAAACTGGTTAGATGCCATATATCATGTAGTATGTGAAACGTATTCCCCAGCGACGCCTCATAGCTGCGTGATTTAAAATTCAGAACATTTTCTCTTCAAAGGAAGCGAAACTGCGTTTCTCTCAGGACAACCTTTCAGGAGCCATGTCGCACGTCTTAATCAATAACCTTCCTTTGTTCATCAAGGCGGAAATGTTCCTCTAATATCACTAAAGAAAATCCGGGTCAGCAAATTGGTTAGATGCAATATATTATGTAGCATGTGCAACGTATTCCACAGCAACGCCTCATAGCTGCGTTATTTAAAATTCAGAACATTTTCTCTTCAAAGGAAGCGAAACTGCGTTTCTCTCAGGACAACATTTCAGGTGTCATGTCGCATGTCTTATTCAATAACCTTTCTTTGTTCATCAAGGCGGAAGTTTTCCTCTAATTTCGCGAAAGAAAATCCAAAAAGCAAATTCGTTAAATGCAATATATTATGCAGTAGGTGAAACGTATTCCACAGCGACGCCTCATTGCTGCGTGATTTAAAATGGTGAACATTGTCTCTTCAAAGGAAGTGCCACTGCGTTTCTCTTAAGACAACCTTTCAGGTGTCATATCGCACGTCTTAATCAATAACCTTCTTTTGTTCATCAGGGCGGGCGTTTTCCTCTAATATCGTTAAAGAAACTTGGGGCTGCCAAATTGTTTAAACGCAATGTATTATGTAGTATTTGTAACGTATTGCACAGCGACGCCTCGTAGCTGCGTGATTTAAAATTCAGAACATTTTCTCTTCAAAGGAAGCGCCACTGCGATTCTCTTAAGACAACGTTTCAGGTGTCATGTCGCACGTCTGAATAAATAACCTTCCTTTGTTCATCAAGGTGGAAGTTTTCCTCCAATATCTTTAAAGAAAATCCTGGCCAGCAAATTGGTTAGATGCAATATATTAGGTAGCATGTGTAACGTATTCCACAGCGACGCCTCATAGTTCTGTGATTTAAAATTCAGAACATTTTCTCTTCAAAGGAAGCGCAACTGCGTTTCTCTCAAGACAACCGTAGAGGTGTCATGTCGCACGTTCTAATCAATAACCTTCCTTTGTTCATCAAGGCAGAAATTTTCCTCTAATATCACTAAAGAAAATCCGGGTCTGCAAACTGGTTAGATGCAATACATTATGTAGCATGTGTAACGTATTCCCCTGCGACGCCTCAAATCTGCGTGGTTTAAAATTCTGAACATTTTCTCTTCAAAGGAAGCGTAACTGTGTTTCTCTCAAGACAACCTTTCAGGTGTCATGTCGCACGTCTTAAACAGTAACCTTCCTTTGTTCATCAAGGCGGAAGTTTTCCTCTAATATCATTAAAGAAAATCCTTGCCAGCAAATTGGTTAGATGCAATATATTAGGTAGCATGTGTAACGTATTCCACAGCGACGCCTCATAGCTGCGTGATTTAAAATTCAGAACATTTTCTCTTCAAAGGAAGCGTAACTGTGTTTCTCCCAAGACAACCTTTCAGGTGTCATGTCGCACGTCCTAATCAATAACCTTCCTTTGTTCATCAAGGCGGAAGTTTTCCTCTAATATCATTAAAGAAAATCCGGGCCAGCAAATTCGTTAAATGCAATATATCATGTAGTATGTGAAACGTATTCCACAGCGACGGCTCATAGCTGCGTGATTTAAAATGGTGAACATTGTCTCTTCAAAGGAAGTGCCACTGCGTTTCTCTTAAGACAACCTTTCAGGTGTCATATCGCACGTCTTAATCAATAACCTTCTTTTGTTCATCAGGGCGGGCGTTTTCCTCTAATATCGTTAAAGAAACTTGGGGCTGCCAAATTGTTTAAACGCAATGTATTATGTAGTATTTGTAACGTATTGCACAGCGACGCCTCATAGCTGCGTGATTTAAAATTCAAAACATTTTCTCTTCAAAGGAAGCGCCACTGCGATTCTCTTAAGACAACGTTTCAGGTGTCATGTCGCACGTCTGAATAAATAACCTTCCTTTGTTCATCAAGGTGGAAGTTTTCCTCCAATATCTTTAAAGAAAATCCTGGCCAGCAAATTGGTTAGATGCAATATATTAGGTAGCATGTGTAACGTATTCCACAGCGACGCCTCATAGTTCTGTGATTTAAAATTCAGAACATTTTCTCTTCAAAGGAAGCGCAACTGCGTTTCTCTCAAGACAACCGTAGAGGTGTCATGTCGCACGTTCTAATCAATAACCTTCCTTTGTTCATCAAGGCAGAAATTTTCCTCTAATATCACTAAAGAAAATCCGGGTCTGCAAACTGGTTAGATGCAATATATTATGTAGCATGTGTAACGTATTCCCCTGCGACGCCTCAAATCTGCGTGGTTTAAAATTCTGAACATTTTCTCTTCAAAGGAAGCGTAACTGTGTTTCTCTCAAGACAACCTTTCAGGTGTCATGTCGCACGTCCTAATCAATAACCTTCCTTTGTTCATCAAGGCGGAAGTTTTCCTCTAATATCATTAAAGAAAATCCGGGCCAGCAAATTCGTTAAATGCAATATATCATGTAGTATGTGAAACGTATTCCACAGCGACGGCTCATAGCTGCGTGATTTATTATTCAGAACTTTTTCTCCTCAAAGGAAGCGCCACTACGTTTCTCTCACGACAACCTTTCGGGTGTCATGTCGCACGTCTTAATCAATAACCTTCCTTTGTTCATCAAGGCGGAAGTTTTCCTCTAATATCGTTAAAGAAAATCCGGGCAAGCAAATTCGGTAAATGCAATAGATCATGTAGCCCGTGAAACGTGTTCCGCAGCGACGCCTTATAGCTGCGTGATATAAAATTCAGAACATTTTCTCCTCAAAGGAAGCGCCACTACGTTTCTCTCAAGACAACCTTTCGGGTATCATGTCGCACGTCTTAATCAATAACCTTACTTTGTCCATCAAGGCGGAAGTTTTCCGCTAATATCATTAAAGAAAATCCTTGCCAGTAAATTCGTTAAATGCAATATATCCTGTAGAATGTGAAACGTATTCCACAGCGACGCCTCATAGCTGCGTGATTAAAAATTCTGAACATTTTCTCTTCAAAGGATGCTACACTGCGTTTCTCTCAAGACAACCTTTCAGGTGTCATGTCGCACGCCTTAATTAATAACCTTCCTTTGTTCATCAAGGCGGACGTTTTCCTATAATACCGTTAAAGAAAATCCGGGCCAGCAAATTCGTTAAATGCAATATAATATGTAGTATGTGTAACGTATTCCACAGCGACGCCTCATAGCTGCGTGATTTAAAATTCTGAACATTTCCTCTTCAAATGATGCTACACTGCGTTTCTCTCAAGACAACCTTTCAGGTGTCATGTCGCACGTCTTAATCAATAACCTTCCTTTGTTCATCAAGGCGGACGTTTTCCTTTAATATCGTTAAAGAAAATCCGGGCCAGCAAATTCGTTAAATGCAATATATCCTGTAGTATGTGAAACGTATTCCACAGCGACGCCTCATAGCTGCGTGATTTAAAATTCAGAACATTTTCTCCTCAAAGGAAGCGCCAGTGCGTTTCTCTCAAGACAACATTAGAGGTGTCATGTCGCATGTTCTAATCAATAACCTTCCTTTGTTCATCAAGGCGGAAATTTTCCTCTAATATCACTAAAGAAAATCCGGGCCAGCAAATTGGTTAAATGCAATATATCATACAGTATGTGAAACGTATTCCACAGCGACGCCTCATAGCTGCGTGATTTAAATTCTGAAAATTGCCTCTTCAAAGGAAGCGCTATTGCGTTTATCTCAAGACAACCATTCAGGTGTCATGTCGCACGTCTTAATCAATAACCTTGCTTTATTCTTCTAGGCGGAAGATTTCCTTTAATATCGCGAAAGAAAATCCGGGCCAACCAATTCGTTAAGTGCGATATTTCATGTTTTATGTGAAACGTATTCCACAGCGACGCCTCATAGCTGCGTGATTTAAAATTCAGAACATTTTCTTTTCAAAGGAAGCGAAACTGCGTTTCTCTCAAGATAACCTTTCAGGTGTCATATCGCACGTCTTAATCAATAACCTTCCTTTGTTGATCAAGGCGGAAGTTTTCCTCTAATGTCCCGAAAGAAAATCCGGGCAAGCAAATTCGTTAAATGCAATATATCATGCAGTATGTGAAACGTATTCCACAGCGACGCCTCATAGCTGCCTGATTTAAAATTTTGAACATTTTCTCTTCAAAGGATGCGACACTGCGTTTCTCTCAAGACAACCTTTCAGGTGTCATGCCGCACATCTTAATTAATAACATTCCTTTGTTCATCAAGGCGGACGTTTTCCTCTAATATCGCGAAAAAAAATCCGGGCCAGCAAATTGGTTAAATGCAATATATCATGTAGTATGTGAAACGTATTCCACAGCGACGCCTCATGGCTGCGTGATTAAAATTCTGAACATTTCCTCTTCAAAGGAAGCGCCATTGCGTTTATCTCAAGACAACCATTCAGGTGTCATGTCGCAAGTCTTAATCAATAACCTTCCTTTGTTCATCAAGGCGGAAGTTTTCCTCTAAAGTTGGAATGAAAATCCGGGCCAGCCAATTCGTTAAATGCAATATTTCATGTAGTATGTGAAACGAATTCCACAGCGACGCCTCATAGCTGCGTGATTTAAACTTCAGAACATTTTCACTTCAAAGGAAGCTAAACTGTGTTTCTCTCAAGATAACCTTTCAGGTGTCATGTCGCACGTCTTAATCAATAACCTTCGTTTGTTCATCAAGGCGGAAGTTTTCCTCTAATGTCTCGAAAGAAAATCCGGGCAAGCAAGTTCGGTAAATGCAATATATCAAGTAGTATGTGAAACGTATTCCACAGCGACGCCTCATAGCTGCCTGATTTAAAATTTTGAACATTTTCTCTTCAAAGGATGCGACACTGCGTTTCTCTCAAGACAACCTTTCAGGTGTCATGCCGCACATCTTAATTAATAACCTTCCTTTGTTCATCAAGGCGGACGTTTTCCTCTAATATCGCAAAAAAAAATCCGGGCCAGCAAATTGGTTATATGCAATATATCATGTAGTATGTGAAACGTATTCCACAGCGACGCCTCATGGCTGCGTGATTAAAATTCTGAACATTTCCTCTTCAAAGGAAGCGCCATTGCGTTTATCTCAAGACAACCATTCAGGTGTCATGTCGCACGTCTTAATCAATAACCTTCCTTTGTTCATCAAGGCGGAAGTTTTCCTCTAATGTTGGAAAGAAAATCCTGGCCAGCCAATTCGTTAAATGCAATATTTCATGTAGTATGTGAAACGAATTCCACAGCGACGCCTCATAGCTGCGTGATTTAAACTTCAGAACATTTTCTCTTCAAAGGAAGCGATACTGTGTTTCTCTCAAGATAACCTTTCAGGTGTCATGTCGCACGTCTTAATCAATAACCTTCGTTTGTTCATCAAGGCGGAAATGTTCCTCTAATGTCCCGAAAGAAAATCCGGGCAAGCAAATTCGTTAAATGCAATATATCATGTAGTATGTGAAACGTATTCCACAGCGACGCCTCATAGCTGCGTGATTTAAAATTTTGAACATTTTCTCTTCAAAGGATACGACACTGCGTTTCTCTCAAGACAACCTTTCAGGTGTCATGCCGCACGTCTTAATCAATAACCTTCCTTTGTTCTTAAAGGCGGACGTATTTCTCTAATATCGTTAATGAAAATCCGGGCCAGCAAGTTCGTTAAATGCAATATATCATGTAGTATGTGAAACGTATTCCACAGCGACGCCTCACAGCTGCGAGATTCAAAATTCAGAACATTTTCTCTTCAATGGAAGCGCCATTGCGTTTCTCTTAAAACAACCTTTCAGGTGTCATGTCGCACGTCTTAATCAATAAACTTCCTTTGTTCATCAAGGCGGACGTTTTCCTCTAATATCGCGAAAAAAAATCCGGGCCAGCAAATTGGTTAGATGCAATATATCATGTAGTATGTGAAACGTATTCCACAGCGACGCCTCATAGCTGCGTGATTTAAATTCTGAACATTTCCTCTTCAAAGGAAGCGCCATTGCGTTTATCTCAAGACAATCATTCAGGTGTCACGTCGCACGTCTAATCAATAACCTTCCTTTGTTCATCAAGGCGGAAGTTTTCCTCTAATGTTAGAAAGAAAATCCGGGCTAGCCAATTCGTTAAACTCAATATTTCATGTAGTATGTGAAATGAATTCCACAGCGACGCCTCATAGCTGCGTGATTTAAAATTTTGAACATTTTCTCTTCAAAGGATGCGACACTGCGTTTCTCTCAAGACAACCTTTCAGGTGTCATGCCGCACATCTTAATCAAAAACCTTCCTTTGTTCATCAAGGCGGACGTTTCCCTCTAATATCGCGAAAAAAAATGCGGGCCAGCAAATTGGTTAAATGCAATATATAATGTAGTATGTGAAACGTATTCCACAGCGACGCCTCATAGCTGCGTGATTTAAATTCTGAACATTTCCTCTTCAAAGGAAGCGCCATTGCGTTTATCTCAAGACAACCATTCATGTGTCATGTCGCACGTTTTAATCAATAACCTTCCTTTGTTCATCAAGGCAGAAGTTTTCCTCTAATGTTGGAAAGAAAATCCGGGCCAGCCAATTCGTTAAATGCAATATTTCATGTAGTATGTGAAACGAATTCCACAGCGGCGCCTCATAGGTGCGTGATTTAAACTTCAGAACATTTTCTCTTCAAAGGAAGCGAAACTGCGTTTCTCTCAAGATAACCTTTCAGGTGTCATGCCGCACGTCTTAATCAATAACCTTCCTTTGTTCGTCAAGGCGGAAGTTTTCCTCTAATATCATTAAGGAAAATCCGGGCTAACAAATTCGTTAAATGCAATAGATCATGTAGTATGTGAAACGTATTCCACAGCGACGCGTCATAGCTGCGTGATATAAAATTCGGAACATTTTCTCTTCCAAGAAAGCGAAACTGCGTTTCTCTCAAGACAACCTTTCAGGTGTCATGTCGCACATCTTAATCAATAACCTTCCTTTCTTCATCAAGGCGGAAGTTTTCCTCTAATATCGCGAATGAAAATCCGGGCAAGCAAATTCGTTAAATGCAATATATCAACTAGTGTGTGAAACGTATTCCGCAGCGACACCTCATAGCTGCGTGATTTAAAATTCAGAACATCTTCTCCTCAAAGGAAGCGCCACTACGTTTCTCTCAAGACAACCTTTCAGGTGTCATGTCGCACGTCTTAATAAATAACCTTCCTTTGTTCATCAAGGCGGAAGTTTTCCTCTAATATCACTAAAGAAAATCCGGGCCAGCAAATTCGTTAAATGCAATATATCATGTAGTATGTGAAACGTATTCCACAGCGACACCTCATAGCTGCGTGATTTAAATTCTGAACATTTCCTCTTCAAAGGAAGCGCCATTGCGTTTATCTCAAGACAACCATTCAGGTGTAATGACGCACGTTTTAATCAATGACCTTCCTTTGTTCATCAAGGCAGAAGTTTTCCTCTAATGTTGGAAAGAAAATCCGGGCCAGCCAATTTGTTAAATGCAATATTTCATGTAGTATGTGAATCGAATTCCACAGCGGCGCCTCATAGGTGCGTGATTTAAACTTCAGAACATTTTCTCTTCAAAGGAAGCGAAACGGCGTTTCTCTCGAGATAACCTTTCAGGTGTCATGCCGCACGTCTTAATCAATAACCTTCCTTTGTTCTTCAAGGCGGACGTTTTTCTCGAAAATCTTTAAAGAAAATCCGGGCTAACAAATTCGTTAAATGCAATAGATCATGTAGTATGTGAAACGTATTCCACGGCGACGCGTCATAGCTGCGTGATTTAAAATTCGGAACATTTTCTCTTCAAAGGAAGCGAAACTCCGTTTCTCTCAAGACAACCTTTCAGGTGTCATGTCGCATGTCTTAATCAATAACCTTCCTTTGTTCATCAAGGCAGAAGTTTTCCTCTAATGTCCCGAAAGGAAATCCGGGCAAGCAAATTAGTTAAATGCAATATATCATTTAGTATGTGAAACGTATTCCACAGTGACGCCTCATAGCTGCGTGATTTAAAGTTCAGAACATTTTCTCTTCAAAGGAAGTGCCACTGCGATTCTCTCAAGACAACCTTTCAGGTGTCATATCGCACGTCTTAATCATTAACCTTCCTTTGTTCTTCAAGGCGGAAGTTTTCCTCTAATATCGTTAAGGAAAATCCGGGCAAGCAAATTCGGTAAATGCAATAGATCATGTAGCATGTCAAACGTATTCCATAGCGACGCCTCTTAGCTGCGTGATTCCAAATTCTGAACATTTTCTCTTCCAAGAAAGCGAAACTGCGTTTCTCTCAAGACAACCTTTCAGGTGTCATGTCGCACGTCTTAATCAATAACCTTCCTTTGTTCATCAAGGCGGAAGTTATCCTATAATATCGTTAAAGTAACTTGGGGCCACCAAATTGGTTAAAAGCAATGTATTATGTAGTATGTGTAACGTATTGCACACCGACGCCTCAGAGCTGCGTGATTTAAAATTCAGAACACTTTCTCTTCATAGGAAGCGCCACTGCGATTCTCTCAAGACAACGTTTCAGGTGTCATGTCGTACGTCTGAATAAATAACCTTCCTTTGTTCATCAAGGTGGAAGCTTTTCTCTAATATCTTTAAAGAAAATCCGGGCCAGCATATTGGTTAGATGCAATATATTAGGTAGCATGTGTAACGTATTCCACAGCGACGCCTCATAGTTCTGTGATTTAAAATTGAGAACATTTTCTCTTCAAAGGAAGCGCCACTGCGTTTCTCTCAAGACAACCTTAGAGGTGTCATGTCGCACGATCTAATCAATAACCTTCCTTTGTTCATCAAGGCGGAAATTTTCCTCTAATATCACTAAAGAAAATCCGGGTCTGCAAACTAGTTAGATGCTATATATCATGTAATATGTGAAACGTATTCCACAGCGACGCCTCATAGCTGCGTGATTTAAAATTCAGAACATTTTCTCTTCAAAGGAAGCGCCACTGCGATTCTCTCAAGACAACCTTTCAGGTGTCATGTCACACGTCTTAATCAAGAACCTTCCTTTGTTCATCAAGGCGGAAGTTTTCCTCTAATATCATTAAAGAAAATCCGGGGCAGCAAACTGATTAGATGCTATATATTATGTAGCATGTGTAACGTAGTCCACAGCGAAGCCTCATAGCTGCGTGATTTAAAATTCAGAACATTTTCTCTTCAAAGGAAGCGCCACTGCGATTCTCTCAGGACAACCTTTCAGGTGTCATATCGCACGTCTTAATCAATAACCTTCCTTTGTTCATCAAGGTGGAAGTTTTCCTCTAATATCATTAAAGAAAATCCGGGCCAGCAAATTGGTTAGATGCAATATATTAGGTAGCATGTGTAACGTATTCCACAGCGACGCCTCATAGTTCTGTGATATAAAATTGAGAACATTTTCTCTTCAAAGGAAGCGCCACTGCGTTTCTCTCAAGACAACCTTAGAGGTGTCATGTCGCACGTTCTAATCAATAACCTTCCTTTGTTCATCAAGGCGGAAATTTTTCTCTAATATCACTAAAGAAAATCCGGGGCAGCAAACTGATTAGATGCTATATATTATGTAGCATGTGTAACGTAGTCCACAGCGACGCCTCATAGCTGCGTGATTTAAAATTCAGAACATTTTCTCTTCAAATCAAGCGCCACTGCGATTCTCTCAAGACAACCTTTCAGGTGTCATATCGCACGTCTTAATCAATAACCTTCCTTTGTTCATCAAGGCGGAAGTTTTCCTCTAATATCATTAAAGAAAATCCGGACCAGCAAATTGGTTAGATGCAATATATTAGGTAGCATGGGTAACGTATTCCACAGCGACGCCTCATAGCTGCGTGATTTATAATTCTGAACATTTTCTCTTCAAAGGAAGCGTAACTGCGATTCTCTCAAGACAACCTTACAGGTGTCATGTCACACGTCTTAATCAATAACCTTCCTTTGTTCATCAAGGCGGAAGTATTCCTCTGGTATCATTAAAGAAAATCCGGGCCAGCAAATTGGTTAGATGCAATATATTAGGTAGCATGTGTAACGTATTCCACAGCGACGCCTCATAGCTGCGTGATTTATAATTCTGAACATTTTCTCTTCAAAGGAAGCGTAACTGTGTTTCTCTCAAGACGACCTTTCAGGTGTCATGTCGCACGTCTTTATGAGTAACCTTCCTTTGTTCATCAAGGCGGAAATTTTCCTCTAATATCACTAAAGAAAATCTGGGGCAGCAAACTGATTAGATGCTATATATTATGAAGCATGTGTAACGTAGTCCACCGCGACGCCTCATAGCTGCGTGATTTAAAATTCAGAACATTTTCTCTTCAAAGGAAGCGCCACTGCGATTCTCTCAAGACAACCTTTCAGGTGTCATATCGCACGTCTTAATCAATAACCTTCCTTTGTTCATCAAGGCGGAAGTTTTCCTTTAATAACATTAAAGAAAATCCGTGCCAGCAAATTGGTTAGATGCAATATATTAGGTACCATGGGTAACGTATTCCACAGCGACGCCTCATAGCTGCGTGATTTATAATTCTGAACATTTTCTCTTCAAAGGAAGCGTAACTGCGATTCTCTCAAGACAACCTGACACGTGTCATGTCACACGTCTTAATCAATAACCTTCCTTTGTTCATCAAGGCGTAAGTTTTCCTCTAATATCATTAAAGAAAATCCGGGCCAGCAAATTGGTTAGATGCAATATATTAGGCAGCATGTGTAACGTATTCCACAGCGACGCCTCATAGCTGCGTGATTTATAATTCTGAACATTTTCTCTTCAAAGGAAGCGTAACTGTGTTTCTCTCAAGACAACCTTTCAGGTGTCATATCGCACGCCTTAATCAATAACCTTCCTTTGTTCATCAAGGCGGAAGTTTTCCTCTAATATCGCGAAAGAAAATCCGGGCCAGCAAATTCGTTAAATGCAATATATCATGTAGTATGTGAAACGTATTCCGCAGCGACGCCTTATAGCTGCGTGATATAAAATTCAGAACATTTTCTCCTCAAAGGAAGCGCCACTACGTTTCTCTCAAGACAACCTTTCAGGTGTCATGTCGCACGTCTTAATCAATAACCTTCCTTTGTTCATCAAGGCGGAAGTTTTCCTCTAATATCATTAAAGAAAATCCGTGCCAGCAAATTGGTTAGATGCAATATATTAGGTAGCATGGGTAACGTATTCCACAGCGACGCCTCATAGCTGCGTGATTTATAATTCTGAACATTTTCTCTTCAAAGGAAGCGTAACTGCGATTCTCTCAAGACAACCTTACACGTGTCATGTCACACGTCTTAATCAATAACCTTCCTTTGTTCATGAAGGCGGAAGTTTTCCTCTAATATCATTAAAGAAAATCCGGGCCAGCAAATTGGTTAGATGCAATATATTAGGCAGCATGTGTAACGTATTCCACAGCGACGCCTCATAGCTGCGTGATTTATAATTCTGAACATTTTCTTTTCAAAGGAAGCGTAACTGTGTTTCTCTCAAGACAACCTTTCAGGTGTCATATCGCACGCCTTAATCAATAACCTTCCTTTGTTCATCAAGGCGGAAGTTTTCCTCTAATATCGCGAAAGAAAATCCGGGCCAGCAAATTCGTTAAATGCAATATATCATGTAGTATGTGAAACGTATTCCGCAGCGACGCCTTATAGCTGCGTGATATAAAATTCAGAACATTTTCTCCTCACAGGAAGCGCCACTACGTTTCTCTCAAGACAACCTTTCAGGTGTCATGTCGCACGTCTTAATCAATAACCTTCCTTTGTTCATCAAGGCGGAAGTTTTCCTCTAATATCATTAAAGAAAATCCGGGCCTGCAAACTGGTTAGATGCAATATATTATGTAACATGTGTAACGTAGTCCACAGTGACGCCTCATAGCTGCGTGATTTAAAAATCAGAACATTTTCTCTTCAAGGGAAGCAAAACTGCGTTTCCCTCAAGACAACTTTTCAGGTGTCATGTCGCACGTCTTAATCAATAACCTTCCTTTGTTCATCAAGGCGGAAGTTTTCCTCTAATATCGCGAAAGAAAATCCAAAAAGCAAATTCGTTAAATGCAATATATCGTGCAGTATGTGAAACGTATTCCACAGCGACGCCTCATTGCTGCGTGATTTAAAATGGCGAACATTGTCTCTTCAAAGGAAGTGCCACTGCGTTTCTCTCAAGACAACCTTACAGGTGTCATATCGCACGTCTTAATAATCTTCCTTTGTTCATCAGAGCGGGCGTTTTGCTCTAATATCGTTAAAGTAACTTGGGGCCACCAAATTGGTTAAACGCAATGTATTATGTAGTATGTGTAACGTATTGCACAGCGACGCCTCATAGCTGCGTGATTTAAAATTCAAAACATTTTCTCTTCAAAGGAAGCGCCACTGCGATTCTCTCAAGAGAACGTTTCAGGTGTCATGTCGCACGTCTGAATAAATAACCTTCCTTTGTTCATCAAGGTGAAAGTTTTTCTCTATTACCTTTAAAGAAAATCCGGGCCAGCAAATTGGTTAGATGCAATATATTAGGTAGCATGTGCAACGTATTCCACAGCGACGCCTCATAGTTCTGTGATTTAAAATTGAGAACATTTTCTCTTCAAAGGAAGCGTCACTGCGTTTCTCTCAAGACAACCTTAGAGGTGTCATGTCGCACGTTCTAATCAATAACCTTCCCTTGTTCATCAAGGCGCAAATTTTCCTCTAATATCACTAAAGAAAATCCGGGTCTGCAAACTGGTTAGATGCTATATATCATGTAGTATGTGAAACGTATTCCACAGCGACGCCTCATAGCTGCGTGATTTAAATTCTGAACATTTCCTCTTCAAAGGAAGTGCCTTTGCGTTTATCTCAAGACAACCATTCAGGTGTCATGACGCACGCCTTAATCAATAACCTTCCTTTGTTCTTCAAGGCGGACGTTTTTCTCAAATATCGTTAATGAGAATCCGGGCCAGCAAATTCGTTAAATGCAATATATCATGTAGTATGTGAAACGTATTCCACAGCGACGCCTCATAGCTGCGTGATTTAAAATTCAGAACATTTTCTCTTCAAAGGAAGCGAAACTGCGTTTCTCTCAAGATAACCTTTCAAGTGTCATGTCGCACGTCTTAATCAATAACCTTCCTTTGTTCATCAAGGCGGAAGTTTTCCTCTAATGTCCCGAAAGAAAATCCGGGCGAGTAAATTCGTTAAATGCAATATTTCATGTAGTATGTGAAACGTATTCCACAGCGACGCCTCATAGCTGCGAGATTTATAATTCAGAACATTTTCGCTTCAAAGGAAGCGAAACTGCGTTTCTCTCAAGACAACCTTTCAGGTGTCATGTCGCAAGTCTTAATTAATAACCTTCCTTTGTTCATCAAGGCGGAAGTTTTCCTCTAATATCGTTAAAGAAAATCCGTGCCAGCAAATTGGTTAGATGCAATATATTAGGTAGCATGGGTAACGTATTCCACAGCGACGCCTCATAGCTGCGTGATTTATAATTCTGAACATTTTCTCTTCAAAGGAAGCGTAACTGCGATTCTCTCAAGACAACCTTACACGTGTCATGTCACACGTCTTAATCAATAACCTTCCTTTGTTCATGAAGGCGGAAGTTTTCCTCTAATATCATTAAAGAAAATCCGGGCCAGCAAATTGGTTAGATGCAATGTATTAGGCAGCATGTGTAACGTATTCCACAGCGACGCCTCATAGCTGCGTGATTTATAATTCTGAACATTTTCTCTTCAAAGGAAGCCCCACTGCGATTCTCTCAAGACAATCTTTCAGGTGTCATATCGCACGTCTTAATCAATAACCTTCCTTTGTTCATCAAGGCGGAAGTTTTCCTCTAATATCATTAAAGAAAATCCGTGCCAGCAAATTGGTTAGATGCAATATATTAGGTAGCATGGGTAACGTATTCCACAGCGACGCCTCATAGCTGCGTGATTTATAATTCTGAACATTTTCTCTTCAAAGGAAGCCTAACTGCGATTCTCTCAAGACAACCTTACACGTGTCATGTCACACGTCTTAATCAATAACCTTCCTTTGTTCATGAAGGCGGAAGTTTTCCTCTAATATCATTAAAGAAAATCCGGGCCAGCAAATTGGTTAGATGCAATATATTAGGCAGCATGTGTAACGTATTCCACAGCGACGCCTCATAGCTGCGTGATTTATAATTCTGAACATTTTCTCTTCAAAGGAAGCGTAACTGTGTTTCTCTCAAGACAACCTTTCAGGTGTCATATCGCACGCCTTAATCAATAACCTTCCTTTGTTCATCAAGGCGGAAGTTTTCCTCTAATATCGCGAAAGAAAATCCGAGCCAGCAAATTCGTTAAATGCAATATATCATGTAGTATGTGAAACGTATTCCGCAGCGACGCCTTATAGCTGCGTGATATAAAATTCAGAACATTTTCTCCTCAAAGGAAGCGCCACTACGTTTCTCTCAAGACAACCTTTCAGGTGTCATGTCGCACGTCTTAATCAATAACCTTCCTTTGTTCATCAAGGCGGAAGTTTTCCTCTAATATCATTAAAGAAAATCCGGGCCTGCAAACTGGTTAGATGCAATATATTATGTAGCATGTGTAACGTAGTCCACAGTGACGCCTCATAGCTGCGTGATTTAAAAATCAGAACATTTTCTCTTCAAGGAAAGCGAAACTGCGTTTCCCTCAAGACAACCTTTCAGGTGTCATGTCGCACGTCTTAATCAATAACCTTCCTTTGTTCATCAAGGCGGAAGTTTTCCTCTAATATCGCGGAAAGAAAATCCAAAAAGCAAATTCGTTAAATGCAATATATCGTGCAGTATGTGAAACGTATTCCACAGCGACGCCTCATTGCTGCGTGATTTAAAATGGCGAACATTGTCTCTTCAAAGGAAGTGCCACTGCGTTTCTCTCAAGACAACCTTACAGGTGTCATATCGCACGTCTGAATAAATAACCTTCCTTTGTTCATCAAGGTGAAAGTTTTTCTCTATTACCTTTAAAGAAAATCCGGGCCAGCAAATTGGTTAGATGCAATATATTAGGTAGCATGTGCAACGTATTCCACAGCGACGCCTCATTGTTCTGTGATTTAAAATTGAGAACATTTTCTCTTCAAAGGAAGCGCCACTGCGTTTCTCTCAAGACAACCTTAGAGGTGTCATGTCGCACGTTCTAATCAATAACCTTCCCTTGTTCATCAAGGCGCAAATTTTCCTCTAATATCACTAAAGAAAATCCGGGTCTGCAAACTGGTTAGATGCTATATATCATGTAGTATGTGAAACGTATTCCACAGCGACGCCTCATAGCTGCGTGATTTAAATTCTGAACATTTCCTCTTCAAAGGAAGTGCCTTTGCGTTTATCTCAAGACAACCATTCAGGTGTCATGACGCACGCCTTAATCAATAACCTTCCTTTGTTCTTCAAGGCGGACGTTTTTCTCAAATATCGTTAATGAGAATCCGGGCCAGCAAATTCGTTAAATGCAATATATCATGTAGTATGTGAAACGTATTCCACAGCGACGCCTCATAGCTGCGTGATTTAAAATTCAGAACATTTTCTCTTCAAAGGAAGCGAAACTGCGTTTCTCTCAAGATAACCTTTCAAGTGTCATGTCGCACGTCTTAATCAATAACCTTCCTTTGTTCATCAAGGCGGAAGTTTTCCTCTAATGTCCCGAAAGAAAATCCGGGCGAGCAAATTCGTTAAATGCAATATTTCATGTAGTATGTGAAACGTATTCCACAGCGACGCCTCATAGCTGCGAGATTTATAATTCAGAACATTTTCGCTTCAAAGGAAGCGAAACTGCGTTTCTCTCAAGACAACCTTTCAGGTGTCATGTCGCAAGTCTTAATTAATAACCTTCCTTTGTTCATCAAGGCGGAAGTTTTCCCCTAATATCGTTAAAGAAAATCCGAGTCAGAAACTGGTTAGATGCAATATATTATGTAGCATGTGTAACGCAGTCAACAGCGACGCCTCATAGCTGCGTGATTTAAAATTCAGCACATTTTCTCTTCAAAGGAAGCGAAACTGCGTTTCTCTCAAGACAACCTTTCAGGTGTCATGTCGCACATCTTAATCAATAACCTTCCTTTGTTAATCAAGGCGCAAAATTTCCTTTATATCGCGAAAGAAAATCCGGGCGAGCCAATTCGTTAAATGCAATATTTCATGTAGTATGTGAAACGTATTCCACAGCGACACCTCATAGCTGCGTGATTTAAAATTCTGATCATTTTCTCTTCAAAGGAAGCGAAATTGCGTTTCTCTCAAGACAACCTTTCAGGTCTCATGTCGCACGTCTTAATCATTAACCTTCCTTTGTTCATCAAGGTGGACGTTTTCCTCTAATATCGCGAAACAAACTCCGGGCCAGCAAATTGGTTAAATGCAATATATCATGTAGTATGTGAAACGTATTCCACCGCGACGCCTCATAGCTGCGTGATTTAAATTCTGAACATTTCCTCATCAAAGGAAGCGCCTTTGCGTTTATCTCAAGACAACCATTCAGGTGTCATGTCGCACGTCTTAATCAGTAACCTTCCTTTGTTCTTCAAGGCGGACGTTCTTCTCTAATATCGTTAATGAAAATCCGGGCCAGCAAATTCGTTAAATGCAATATATCATGTAGTATGTGAAACGCATTCCACAGCGACGCCTCATAGCTGCGTGATTTAAATTCTGAACATTTCCTCTTCAAAGGAAGCGCCATTGCGTTTCTCTCAAGACAGCCTTTCAGGTGTCATGTCAAATGTCTTAATCAATAACCTTCCTTTGTTCATCAAGGCGGAAGTTTTCCTCTAATATCATTAAAGAAAGTCCGGGCCAGCAAATTCGTTAAATGCAATATATCATGTAGTGTGTGAAACGTATTCCACAGCGACGCCTCATAGCTGCGAGATTCAAAATTCTGAACATTTTCTCTTCAAAGGGAGCGAAACTGCGTTTCTCTCAAGACAAGCTTTCAGGTGTCATGTCGCACGTCTTAATCAATAACCTTCCTTTGTTCATCAAGGCGGAAGTTTTCCTCTAATGTCCCGAAAGAAAATCCGGGCAAGCAAATTCGTTAAATGCAATATATCATGTAGTATGTGAAACGGATTCCACAGCGACGCCTCATAGCAGCGTGATTTAAAATTCAGAACATTTTCTCTTCAAAGGATGCGACACTGCGTTTCTCTCAAGACAACGTTTCAGGTGTCATGTCGCACGTCCTAATCAATAACCTTCCTTTGTTCATCAAGGTGGAAGTTTTCCTCTAATGTCCCGAAAGGAAATCCGGGCAAGCAAATTCGTTAAATGCAATATATCATGTAGTATGTGAAACGTATTCCGCAGCGACGCCTCATAGCTGCGTGATTTAGAATTCAGAACCTTTTCTCCTCAAAGGAAGCGCCACTACGTTTCTCTCAAGACAACCTTTCAGGTGTCATGCCGCACGTCTTAATAACCTTCCTTTGATCATCAAGGCGGAAGTTTTCCTCTAAAGTTGGAAAGAAAATCCGTGCCAGCCAATTCGTTAAATGCAATATTTGATGTAGTATGTGAAACGTATTCCACAGCGACGCCTCATAGCTGCGAGATTTATAATTCAGAACATTTTCTCTTCAAAGGAAGCGAAACTGCGTTTCTCTCAAGACAACCTTTCAGTTGTCATGTCGCACATAGTAATCAATAACATTCCTTTGTTCATCCAGGCGGAAGATTTCCTTTAATATCGCGAAAGAAAATCCGGGCCAGCCAATTGGTTAAATGCAATATATCATGTAGTATGTGAAACGTATTCCACAGCGACGCCTCATAGCTGCGTGATTTAAATTCTGAACATTTCCTCTTCAAAGGAAGCGCCATTGCGTTTCTCTCAAGACAGGCTTTCAGGTGTCATGTCACATGTCTTAATCAATAACCTTCCTTTGTTCATCAAGGCGGAAGTTTTCCTCTAATATCATTAAAGAAAGTCCGGGCCAGCAAATTCGTTAAATGCAATATATCATGTAGTATGTGAAACGTATTCCACAGCGACGCCTCATAGCTGCGAGATTCAAAATTCTGAACATTTTCTCTTCAAAGGGAGCGAAACTGCGTTTCTCTCAAGACAAGCTTTCAGGTGTCATGTCGCACGTCTTAATCAATAACCTTCCTTTGTTCATCAAGGCGGAAGTTTTCCTCTAATGTCCCGAAAGAAAATCCGGGCAAGCAAATTCGTTAAATGCAATATATCATGTAGTATGTGAAACGGATTCCACAGCGACGCCTCATAGCAGCGTGATTTAAAATTCAGAACATTTTCTCTTCAAAGGATGCGACACTGCGTTTCTCTCAAGACAACGTTTCAGGTGTCATGTCGCACGTCCTAATCAATAACCTTCCTTTGTTCATCAAGGCGGAAGTTTTCCTCTAATGTCCCGAAAGGAAATCCGGGCAAGCAAATTCGTTAAATGCAATATATCATGTAGTATGTGAAACGTATTCCGCAGCGACGCCTCATAGCTGCGTGATTTAGAATTCAGAACCTTTTCTCCTCAAAGGAAGCGCCACTACGTTTCTCTCAAGACAACCTTTCAGGTGTCATGCCGCACGTCTTAATAACCTTCCTTTGATCATCAAGGCGGAAGTTTTCCTCTAAAGTTGGAAAGAAAATCCGTGCCAGCCAATTCGTTAAATGCAATATTTGATGTAGTATGTGAAACGTATTCCACAGCGACGCCTCATAGCTGCGAGATTTATAATTCAGAACATTTTCTCTTCAAAGGAAGCGAAACTGCGTTTCTCTCAAGACAACCTTTCAGTTGTCATGTCGCACATAGTAATCAATAACATTCCTTTGTTCATCCAGGCGGAAGATTTCCTTTAATATCGCGAAAGAAAATCCGGGCCAGCCAATTGGTTAAATGCAATATATCATGTAGTATGTGAAACGTATTCCACAGCGACGCCTCATAGCTGCGTGATTTAAATTCTGAACATTTCCTCTTCAAAGGAAGCGCCATTGCGTTTCTCTCAAGACAGGCTTTCAGGTGTCATGTCACATGTCTTAATCAATAACCTTCCTTTGTTCATCAAGGCGGAAGTTTTCCTCTAATATCATTAAAGAAAGTCCGGGCCAGCAAATTCGTTAAATGCAATATATCATGTAGTATGTGAAACGTATTCCACAGCGACGCCTCATAGCTGCGAGATTCAAAATTCTGAACATTTTCTCTTCAAAGGGAGCGAAACTGCGTTTCTCTCAAGACAAGCTTTCAGGTGTCATGTCGCACGTCTTAATCAATAACCTTCCTTTGTTCATCAAGGCGGAAGTTTTCCTCTAATGTCCCGAAAGAAAATCCGGGCAAGCAAATTCGTTAAATGCAATATATCATGTAGTATGTGAAACGGATTCCACAGCGACGCCTCATAGCAGCGTGATTTAAAATTCAGAACATTTTCTCTTCAAAGGATGCGACACTGCGTTTCTCTCAAGACAACGTTTCAGGTGTCATGTCGCACGTCCTAATCAATAACCTTCCTTTGTTCATAAAGGCGGAAGTTTTCCTCTAATGTCCCGAAAGGAAATCCGGGCAAGCAAATTCGTTAAATGCAATATATCATGTAGTATGTGAAACGTATTCCGCAGCGACGCCTCATAGCTGCGTGATTTAGAATTCAGAACATTTTCTCCTCAAAGGAAGCGCCACTACGTTTCTCTCAAGACAACCTTTCAGGTGTCATGCCGCACGTCTTAATCAATAACCTTCCTTTGATCATCAAGGCGGAAGTTTTCCTCTAAAGTTGGAAAGAAAATCCGTGCCAGCCAATTCGTTAAATGCAATATTTGATGTAGTATGTGAAACGTATTCCACAGCGACGCCTCATAGCTGCGAGATTTATAATTCAGAACATTTTCTCTTCAAAGGAAGCGAAACTGCGTTTCTCTCAAGACAACCTTTCAGGTGTCATGTCGCACATAGTAATCAATAACATTCCTTTGTTCATCCAGGCGGAAGATTTCCTTTAATATCGCGAAAGAAAATCCGGGCCAGCCAATTGGTTAAATGCAATATATCATGTAGTATGTGAAACGTATTCCACAGCGACGCCTCATAGCTGCGTGATTTAAATTCTGAACATTTCCTCTTCAAAGGAAGCGCCATTGCGTTTCTCTCAAGACAACCTTTCAGGTGTCATGTCACGTGTCTTAATCAATAACCTTCCTTTGTTCATCAAGGCGGAAGTTTTCCTCTAATATCATTAAAGAGAGTCCGGGCCAGCAAATTCGTTAAATGCAATATATCATGTACTATGTGAAACGCATTCCACAGCGACGCCTCATAGCTGCGAGATTCAAAATTCTGAACATTTTCTCTTCAAAGGGAGCGAAACTGCGTTTCTCTCAAGACAACCTTTCAGGTGTCATGTCGCACGTCTTAATCAATCACCTTCCTTTGTTCATCAAGGCGGAAGTTATCCTGTAATATCGTTAAAGAAAATCCGGGCTAGAAAATTCGTTAAATGCAATAGATCATGTAGTATGTGAAACGTATTCCACAGCGACGCGTCATTGCTGCGTGATTTGAAATTCGGAACATTTTCTCGTCAAAGGAAGCGAAACTGCGTTTCTCTCAAGACAACCTTTCAGGTGTCATGTCGCATGTCTTAATCAATAACCTTCCTTTGTTCATCAAGGCGGAAGAATTCCTTTAACATCGGGAAAGAAAAATCCGGACCAGCCAATTCGTGAAATGCAATATTTCATGTATTATTGAAACGTATTCCACAGCGACGCCTCATAGCTGCGTGATTCTAAATTCTTAACATTTTCTCTTCAAAGGACGCGACACTGCGTTCCTCTCAAGATAACCTTTCAGGTGTCATGTCGCACGTCTTAATCAATAACCTTCCTTTCTTCTTCAAGGCGGACGTTTTCCTCTAATATCGCGAAAAAAAATCTGGGCCAGCAAATTGGTTAAATGCAATATATCATGTAGTATGTGAAACGTATTCCACAGCGACGCCTCATAGCTGCGTGATTTAAATTCTAAACATTTCCTGTTCAAAGGAAGCGCCATTGCGTTTCTCTCAAGACAACCTTTCACGTGACATGTCGCACGTCTTAATCAATAACTTTCCTTTGTTCATCAAGGCGGAATTTTTCCTCAAATGTCCCGAAAGAAAATCCGGGCAAGCAAATTCGTTAAATGCAATATATCATGTAGTATGTGAAACGTATTCCACAGCGACGCCTCATAGCTGCGTGATTTAAAATTTTGAACATTTTCTCTTCAAAGGATGCGACACTGCGTTTCTCTCAAGACAACCTTTCAGGTGTCATGCCGCACATCTTAATCAATAACCTTCCTTTGTTCATCAAGGCGGACGTTTTCCTCTAATATCGCGAAAAAAATTCCGGGCCAGCAAATTGGTTAGATGCAATATATTAGGTAGCATGTGTAACGTATTCCACAGCGACGCCTCATAGTTCTGTGAGTTAAAATTGAGAGCATTTTCTCTTCAAAGGAAGCGCCACTGCGTTTCTCTCAAGACAACCTTTCATGTGTCATGTCGCACGTCTTAATCAGTAACCTTCCTTTGTTCATAAAGGCGGAAATTTTCCTCTAATATCACTAAAAAAAATCCGGGTCAGCAAACTGATTAGATGCTATATATTATGTTGCATGTGTAACGTAGTCCACAGCGACACCTCATAGCGGCGTGATTTAAAATTCAGAACATTTTAATGCCACTGCGATTCTCTCAAGACAACGTTTCAGGTGTCATGTCGCACGTCTGAATAAAAAACCTTGCTTTGTTCATCAATGTGGAAGTTTTCCTCTAATATTTTTAAAGAAAATCCGGGCCAGCAAATTGGTTAGATGCAATATATCATGTAGTATGTGAAACGTATTCCACAGCGACGCCTCAAAGCTGCGTGATTTAAATTCTGAACATTTCCTCTTCAAAGGAAGCGCCATTGCGTTTATCTCAAGACAACCATTCAGGTGTCATGTCGCACGTCTTAATCAATAACCTTCCTTTGTTCTTCAAGGCCGACGTTTTTCTCTAATATCGTTAATGAAAATCCGTGCCAGCCAATTCGTTAAATGCAATATTTCATGTAGTATGTGAAACGTATTCCACAGCGACGCCTCATAGCTGCGAGATTTATAATTCAGAACATTTTCTCTTCAAAGGAAGCGAAACTGCGTTTCTCTCAAGACAACTTTTCAGGTGTCATGTCGCACGTAGTAATCAATAACATTCCTTTGTTCATCAAGGCGGAAGATTTCCTTTAATATCGCGAAAGAAAATCCGGGCCAGCCAATTGGTTAAATGCAATATATCATGTAGTATGTGAAACGTATTCCACAGCGACGCCTCATAGCTGCGTGATTTAAATTCTGAACATTTCCTCTTCAAAGGAAGCGCCATTGCGTTTCTCTCAAGACAGCCTTTCAGGTGTCATGTCACATGTCTTAATCAATAACCTTCCTTTGTTCATCAAGGCGGAAGTTTTCCTCTAATATCATTAAAGAAAGTCCGGGCCAGCAAATTCGTTAAATGCAATATATCATGTAGTGTGTGAAACGTATTCCACAGCGACGCCTCATAGCTGCGAGATTCAAAATTCTGAACATTTTCTCTTCAAAGGGAGCGAAACTGCGTTTCTCTCAAGACAAGCTTTCAGGTGTCATGTCGCACGTCTTAATCAATAAGCTTCCTTTGTTCATCAAGGCGGAAGTTTTCCTCTAATGTCCCGAAAGAAAATCCGGGCAAGCAAATTCGTTAAATTCAATATATCATGTAGTATGTGAAACGGATTCCACAGCGACGCCTCATAGCAGCGTGATTTAAAATTCAGAACATTTTCTCTTCAAAGGATGCGACACTGCGTTTCTCTCAAGACAACCTTTCAGGTGTCATGCCGCACATCTTAATCAATAACCTTCCTTTGTTCATCAAGGCGGACGTTTTCCTCTAATATCGCGATAAAAAATCCGGGACAGCAAATTGGTTAAATGCAATATATCATGTAGTATGTGAAACGTATTCCACAGCGACGCCTCATAGCTGCGTGATTTAAATTTTGAACATTTTCTCTTCAAAGGAAGCGCCATTTCGTTTATCTCAAGCCAACCATTCAGGTGTCATGTCGCACGCCTTAATCAATAACCTTCCTTTGTTCATCAAGGCGGAAGTTTTCCTCTAATGTTGGAAAGAAAATCCGGGCCAGCCAATTCGTTAAATGCAATATTTCATGTAGTATGTGAAACGAATTCCACAGCGACGCCTCATAGCTGCGTGATTTAAACTTCAGAACATTTTCTCTTCAAAGGAAGCGAAACTGCGTTTCTCTCAAGATAACCTTTCAGGTGTCATGTCGCAAGTCTTAATCAATAAGCTTCCTTTGTTCATCAAGGCGGACGTTTTCCTCTAATATCGCGAAACAAAATCCGGGCCAGCAAATTGGTTAAATGCAATATATCATGTAGTATGTGAAAGGTATTCCACAGCGACGCCTCATAGCTGCGTGATTTAAATTCTGAACATTTCTTCTTCATAGGAAGCGCCATTGCGTTTATCTCAAGACAACCTTTCAGGTGTCATGTCGCACGTGTTAATCAATAACCTTCCTTTGTTCCTCAAGGCGGACGTTTTTCTCAAATATCGTTAATGAAAATCCGGGCCAGCAAATTCGTTAAATGCAAGATATCATGTAGTATGTGAAACGTATTCCACAGCGACGCATCATAGCTGCGTGATTCAAAATTCTGAACATCTTCTCTTCAAAGGATGCGACACTGCGTTTCTCTCAAGACAACCTTTCAGGTGTCATGTCGCAAGTCCTAATCAATAACCTTCCTTTGTTCATCAAGGCGGAAGTTTTCCTCTAATGTCCCGAAAGAAAATCCGGGCAAGCAAATTCGTTAAATGCAATATATAATGTTGTATGTAAAACGGATTCCACAGCGACGCCTCATAGCAGCGTGATTTAAAATACAGAACATTTTCTCTTCAAAGGATGCGACACTGCGTTTCTCTCAAGACAACGTTTCTGGTGTCATGTCGCACGTCCTAATCAATAACCTTCCTTTGTTCATATGGGCGGAAGTTTTCCTCTAATGTCCCGAAAGAAAATCCGGGCAAGCAAATTCGTTAAATGCAATATATCATGTAGTATGTGAAACGTATTCCGCAACGACGCCTCATAGCTGCGTGATTTAGAATTCAGAACATTTTCTCCTCAAAGGAAGCACCACTACGTTTCTCTCAAGACAACGTTTCAGGTGTCATGCCGCACGTCCTAATCAATAACCTTCCTTTGATCATCAAGGCGGAAGTTTTCCTCTAATGTTGGAAAGAAAATCCGGGCCAGCCAATTCGTTAAATGCAATATTTCATGTAGTATGTGAAACGTATTCCACAGCGACGCCTCATAGCTGCGAGATTTATAATTCAGAACATTTTCTCTTCAAAGGAAGCGAAACTGCGTTTCTCTCAAGACAACCTTTCAGGTGTCATGTCGCACATAGTAATCAATAACATTCCTTTGTTCATCAAGGCGGAAGATTTCCTTTAATATCGCGAAAGAAAATCCGGGCCAGCCAATTGGTTAAATGCAATATATCATGTAGCATGTGAAACGTATTCCACAGCGACGCGTCATAGCTGCGTGATTCTAAATTCTTAACATTTTCTCTTCAAAGGACGCGACACTGCGTTTCTCTCAAGATAACCTTTCAGGTGTCATGTCGCTCGTCTTAATTAATCAATAACCTTCCTTTCTTCTTCAAGGCGGACGGTTTCCTCTAATATCGCGAAAAAAAATCTGGGCCAGCAAATTGGTTAAATGCAATATATCATGTAGTATGTGAAACGTATTCCACAGCGACGCCTCATAGCTGCGTGATTTAAATTCTGAACATTTCCTGTTCAAAGGAAGCGCCATTGCGTTTATCTCAAGACAACCATTCAGGTGTCATGTCGCACGTCTTAATCAATAACTTTCCTTTGTTCAACATGGCGGAAGTTTTCCTCTAATGTTGGAAAGAAAATCCGGGCCAGCCAATTCGTTAAATGCAATATTTCATGTAGTATGTGAAACGAATTCCACAGCGACCCCTCATAGCTATGTGATTTAAAATTCAGAACATTTTCTCTTCAAAGGAAGCGAAACTGCGTTTCTCTCAAGATAACCTTTCAGGTGTCATGTCGCACGTCTTAATCAATAACTTTCCTTTGTTCATCAAGGCGGAATTTTTCCTCTAATGTCCCGAAAGAAAATCCGGGCAAGCAAATTCGTTAAATGCAATATATCATGTAGTATGTGAAACGCATTCCACAGCGACGCCTCATAGCTGCGTGATTTAAAATTTTGAACATTTTCTCTTCAAAGGATGCGACACTGCGTTTCTCTCAAGACAACCTTTCAGGTGTCATGCCGCACATCTTAATCAATAACGTTCCATTGTTCATCAAGGCGGACGTTTTCCTCTAATATCGCGAAAAAAAATCCGGGCCAGCAAATTCGTTAAATGCAATATATCATGTAGTATGTGAAACGTATTCCACAGCGACGCCTCATAGTTCTGTGATTTAAAATTGAGAGCATTTTCTCTTCAAAGGAAGCGCCACTGCGTTTCTCTCAAGACAACCTTTCAGGTGTCATGTCGCACGTCTTAATCAGTAACCTTCCTTTGTTCATCAAAGCGGAAATTTTCCTCTAATATCACTAAAGAAAATCCGGGTCAGCAAACTGATTAGATGCTATATATTATGTAGGATGTGTAACGTAGTCCACAGCGACACCTCATAGCTGCGTGATTTAAAATTCAGAACATTTTAATGCCACTGCGATTCTCTCAAGACAACGTTTCAGGTGTCATGTCGCACGTCTGAATAAATAACCTTGCTTTGTTCATCAATGTGGAAGTTTTCCTCTAATATGTTTAAAGAAAATCCGGGCCAGCAAATTGGTTAGATGCAATATATTAGGTAGCATGTGTAACGTATTCCACAGCGACGCCTCATAGTTCTGTGATTTAAATTCTGAACATTTCCTCTTCAAAGGAAGCGCCATTGCTTTTATCTCAAGACAACCATTCAGGTGTCATGTCGCACGTCTTAATCAATAACCTTCCTTTGTTCTTCAAGGCGGACGTTTTCCTCTAATATACTTAATGAAAATCCGGGCCAGCAAATTCGTTAAATGCAATGTATCATGTAGTATGTGAAACGTATTCCACAGCGACGCCTCATAGCTGCGTGATTCAAAATTGTGGACATTTTCTCTTCAAAGGAAGCGCCATTGCGTTTATCTCAAGACGACCATTCAGGTGTCATGTCACACGTCTTAATGAATAACCTTCTTTTGTTCATCAAGGCGGAAATTTTCCTCTAATGTCCCGAAAGAAAATCCGGGCCAGCCAATTCGTTAAATGCAATATTTCATGTAGTATGTGAAACGAATTCCACAGCGACGCCTCATAGCTGCGTGATTTAAGCTTCAGAATATTTTCTCTTCAAAGGAAGCGAAACTGCGTTTCTCTCAAGATAACCTTTGAGGTGTCATGTCGCAAGTCTTAATCAATAACCTTCCTTTGTTCATCAAGGCGGACGTTTTCCTCTAATATCGCGAAACAAAATCCGGGCCAGCAAATTGGTTAAATGCAATATATCATGTAGTATGTGAAACGTATTCCACAGCGACGCCTCATAGCTGCGTGATTTAAATTCTGAACATTTCTTCTTCAAAGGAGGCGCCATTGCGTTTATCTCAAGACAACCTTTCAGGTGTCATGTCGCACGTGTTGATCAATAACCTTCCTTTGTTCCTCAAGGCGGACGTTTTTCTCAAATATCGTTAATGAAAATCCGGGCCAGCAAATTCGTTAAATGCAAGATATCATGTAGTATGTGAAACGTATTCCACAGCGACGCCTCATAGCTGCGTGATTCAAAATTCTGAGCATCTTCTCTTCAAAGGATGCGACACTGCGTTTCTCTCAAGACAACCTTTCAGGTGTCATGTCGCACGTCCTAATCAATAACCTTCCTTTGTTCATCAAGGCGGAAGTTTTCCTCTAATGTCCCGAAAGAAAATCCGGGCAAGCAAATTCGTTAACTGCAATATATCATGTAGTATGTGAAACGGATTCCATAGCGACGCCTCATAGCAGCGTGATTTAATATTCAGAACATTTTCTCTTCAAAGGATGCGACACTGCGTTTCTCTCAAGACAACGTTTCAGGTGTCATGTCGCACGTCCTAATCAATAACCTTCCTTTGTTCATCAAGGCGGAAGTTTTCCTCTAATATCATTAAAGAAAGTCCGGGCCAGCAAATTCGTTAAATGCAATATATCATGTAGTATGTGAAACGTATTCCACAGCGACGTCTCATAGCTGCGAGATTCAAAATTCTGAACATTTTCTCTTCAAAGGGAGCGAAACTGCGTTTCTCTCAAGACAACCTTTCAGGTGTCCTGTCGCACGTCTTAATCAATAACTTTCCTTTGTTCATCAAGGCGGAAGTTTTCCTCTAATGTCCCGAAAGAAAATCCGGGCAAGCAAATTCGTTAAATGCAATATATCATGTAGTATGTGAAACGGATTCCACAGCGACGCCTCATAGCAGCGTGATTTAAAATTCAGAACATTTTCTCTTCAAAGGATGCGACACTGCGTTTCTCTCAAGACAACGTTTCAGGTGTCATGTCGCACGTCCTAATCAATAACCTTCGTTTGTTCATCAAGGCGGAAGTTTTCCTCTAATTTCCCGAAAGAAAATCCGGGCAAGCAAATTCGTTTAATGCAATATATCATGTAGTATGTGAAACATATTCCGCAGCGACGCCTCATAGCTGCATGATTTAGAATTCAGAACATTTTCTCCTCAAAGGAAGCGCCACTACGTTTCTCTCAAGACAACCTTTCAGGTGTCATGCCGCACGTCTTAATCAATAACCTTCCTTTGATCATCAAGGCGGAAGTTTTCCTCTAATGTTGGAAAGAAAATCCGGGCCAGCCAATTCGTTAAATGCAATATTTCATGTAGTATGTGAAACGTATTCCACAGCGACGCCTCATAGCTGCGAGATTTATAATTCAGAACATTTTCTCTTCAAAGGAAGCGAAACTGCGTTTCTCTCAAGACAACCTTTCAGGTGTCATGTCGCACATAGTAATCAATAACATTCCTTTGTTCATCAAGGCAGAAAATTTCCTTTAATATCATTAAAGAAAGTCCGGGCAAGCAAATTCGTTAAATGCAATATATCATGTAGTATGTGAAACGTATTCCACAGCGACGCCTCATAGCTGCGAGATTCAAAATTCTGAACATTTTCTCTTCAAAGGGAGCGAAACTGCGTTTCTCTCAAGAAAACCTTTCAGGTGTCATGTCGCACGTCTTAATCAATCACCTTCCTTTGTTCATCAAGGCGGAAGTTATCCTATAATATCGTTAAAGAAAATCCGGGCTAGCAAATTCGTTAAATGCAATAGATCATGTAGTATGTGAAACGTATTCCACAGCGACGCGTCATTGCTGCGTGATTTGAAATTCGGAACATTTTCTCGTCAAAGGAAGCGAAACAGCGTTTCTCTCAAGACAACCTTTCAGGTGTCATGTCGCATGTCTTAATCAATAACCTTCCTTTGTTCATCAAGGCGGAAGAATTCCTTTAACATCGCGAAAGAAAATCCGGACCAGCCAATTCGTGAAATGCAATATTTCATGTATTATTGAAACGTATTCCACAGCGACGCCTCATAGCTGCGTGATTTAAAATTCTGAACATTTTCTCTTCAAGGGAAGCGCCATAGCGTTTCTCTCAAGACAACATTTCAGGTGTCATGTCGCACGTCTTAATCAATAACCTTCCTTTGTTCTTCAAGGCGGAAGTTTTCCTCTAATATCTTTAAAGTAAACCCGGGAGAGCAAATTGGTTAGATGCAATATATTAGGTAGCATGTGTAACGTATTCCATAGCGACGCCTCATAGTTCTGTGATTTAATAATCTGAACATTTTCTCTTCAAAGGAAGCGCCACTGCGTTTCTCTCAAGACAACATTAGAGGTGTCATGCCGCACGTTCTAATCAATAACCTTCCTTTGTTCATCAAGGCGGAAATTTTCCTCTAATATCACTAAAGAAAATCCGGGCCAGCAAATTGGTTAAATGCAATATATCATGCAGTATGTGAAACGTATTCCACAGCGACGCCTCATAGCTGCGTGATTTAAATTCTGAAAATTTCCTCTTCAAAGGAAGCGCCATTGCGTTTATATCAAGACAATCATTCAGGTGTCATGTCGCACGTCTTAATCAATAACCTTCCTTTGTTCATCAAGGCGGAAGTTTTCCTCTAATGTTGGAAAGAAAATCCGGGCCAGCCAATTCGTTAAATGCAATATTTCATGTTGTATGTGAAACGTATTCCACAGCGACGCCTCATAGCTGCGTGATTTAAAATTCAGAACATTTTCTTTTCAAAGGAAGCGAAACTGCGTTTCTCTCAAGATAACCTTTCAGGTGTCATATCGCACGTCTTAATCAATAACCTTCCTTTGTTCATCAAGGCGGAAGTTTTCCTCTAATGTCGCGAAAGAAAATCCGGGCCAGCAAATTCGTTATATGCAATATATCATGTAGTATGTGAAACGTATTCCACAGCGACGCCTCATGGCTGCCTGATTTAGAATTTTGAACATTTTCTCTTCAAAGGATGCGACACTGCGTTTCTCTCACGACAACCTTTCAGGTGTCATGCCGCACGTCTTAATCAATAACCTTCCTTTGATCATCAAGGCGGAAGTTTTCCTCTAATGTTGGAAAGAAAATCCGGGCCAGCCAATTCGTTAAATGCAATATTTCATGTAGTATGTGAAACGTATTCAACAGCGACGCCTCATAGCTGCGAGATTTATAATTCAGAACATTTTCTCTTCAAAGGAAGCGAAACTGCGTTTCTCTCAAGACAACCTTTCAGGTGTCATGTCGCACGTAGTAATCAATAACATTCCTTTGTTCATCAAGGCGGAAGATTTCCTTTAATATCGTGAAAGAAAATCCGGGCTAGCCAATTGGTTAAATGCAATAGATCATGTAGTATGTGAAACGTATTCCACAGCGACGCCTCATAGCTGCGTGATTTAAATTCTGAACATTTCCTCTTCAAAGGAAGCGCTATTGCGTTTCTCTCAAGACAGCCTTTCAGGTGTCATGTCACATGTCTTAATCAATAACCTTCCTTTGTTCATCAAGGCGGAAGTTTTCCTCTAATAACATTAAAGAAAGTCCGGGCCAGCAAATTCGTTAAATGCAATATATCATGTAGTATGTGAAACGTATTCCACAGCGACGCCTCATAGCTGCGAGATTTATAATTCAGAACATTTTCTCTTCAAAGGAAGCGAAACTGCGTTTTTCTCAAGACAACCTTTCAGGTGTCAAGTCGCACATAGTAATCAATAACATTCCTTTGTTCATCAAGGCGGAAGATTTCCTTTAATATCATTAAAAAAAGTCCGGGCAAGCAAATTCGTTAAATGCAATCTATCATGTAGTATGTGAAACGTATTCCACAGCGACGCCTCATAGCTGCGAGATTCAAAATTCTGAACATTTTCTCTTCAAAGGGAGCGAAACTGCGTTTCTCTCAAGAAAACCTTTCAGGTGTCATGTCGCACGTCTTAATCAATCACCTTTGTTCATCAAGGCGGAAGTTATCCTATAATATCGTTAAAGAAAATCCGGGCTAGCAAATTCGTTAAATGCAATAGATCATGTAGTATGTGAAACGTATTCCACAGCGACGCGTCATTGCTGCGTGATTTGAAATTCGGAACATTTTCTCGTCAAAGGAAGCGAAACAGCGTTTCTCTCAAGACAACCTTTCAGGTGTCATGTCGCACATAGTAATCAATAACATTCCTTTGTTCATCCAGGCGGAAGATTTCCTTTAATATCGCGAAAGAAAATCCAGGCCAGCCAATTGGTTAAATGCAATATATCATGTAGTATGTGAAACGTATTCCACAGCGACGCCTCATAGTTCTGTGATTTAAAATTGAGAGCATTTTCTCTTCAAAGGAAGCGCCACTGCGTTTCTCTCAAGACAACCTTTCAGGTGTCATGTCGCACGTCTTAATCAGTAACCTTCCTTTGTTCATCAAAGCGGAAATTTTCCTCTAATATCACTAAAGAAAATCCGGGTCAGCAAACTGATTAGATGCTATATATTATGTAGCATGTGTAACGTAGTCCACAGCGACACCTCATAGCTGCGTGATTTAAAATTCAGAACATTTTAATGCCACTGCGATTCTCTCAAGACAACGTTTCAGGTGTCATGTCGCACGTCTGAATAAATAACCTTGCTTTGTTCATCAATGTGGAAGTTTTCCTCTAATATGTTTAAAGAAAATCCGGGCCAGCAAATTGGTTAGATGCAATATATTAGGTAGCATGTGTAACGTATTCCACAGCGACGCCTCATAGTTCTGTGATTTAAATTCTGAACATTTCCTCTTCAAAGGAAGCGCCATTGCGTTTATCTCAAGACAACCATTCAGGTGTCATGTCGCACGTCTTAATCAATAACATTCCTTTGTTCTTCAAGGCGGACGTTTTCCTCTAATATCCTTAATGAAAATCCGGGCCAGCAAATTCGTTAAATGCAATGTATCATGTAGTATGTGAAACGTATTCCACAGCGACGCCTCATAGCTGCGTGATTCAAAATTGTGGACATTTTCTCTTCAAAGGAAGCGCCATTGCGTTTATCTCAAGACAACCATTCAGGTGTCATGTCACACGTCTTAATGAATAACCTTCTTTTGTTCATCAAGGCGGAAATTTTCCTCTAATGTCCCGAAAGAAAATCCGGGCAAGCAAATTCGTTAAATGCAATATATCATGTAGTATGTGAAACATATTCCACAGCGACGCCTCATAGCTGCGTGATATAAATTTTGAACATTTCCTCTTCAAAGGAAGCGCCATTTCGTTTATCTCAAGCCAACCATTCAGGTGTCATGTCGCACGCCTTAATCAATAACCTTCCTTTGTTCATCAAGGCGGAAGTCTTCCTCTAATGTTGGAAATAAAATCCGGGCCAGCCAATTCGTTAAATGCAATATTTCATGTAGTATGTGAAACGAATTTCACAGCGACGCCTCATAGCTGCGTGATTTAAGCTTCAGAATATTTTCTCTTCAAAGGAAGCGAAACTGCGTTTCTCTCAAGATAACCTTTGAGGTGTCATGTCGCAAGTCTTAATCAATAACCTTCCTTTGTTCATCAAGGCGGACGTTTTCCTCTAATATCGCGAAACAAAATCCGGGCCAGCAAATTGGTTAAATGCAATATATCATGTAGTATGTGAAACGTATTCCACAGCGACGCCTCATAGCTGCGTGATTTAAATTCTGAACATTTCTTCTTCAAAGGAGGCGCCATTGCGTTTATCTCAAGACAACCTTTCAGGTGTCATGTCGCACGTGTTGATCAATAACCTTCCTTTGTTCCTCAAGGCGGACGTTTTTCTCAAATATCGTTAATGAAAATCCGGGCCAGCAAATTCGTTAAATGCAAGATATCATGTAGTATGTGAAACGTATTCCACAGCGACGCCTCATAGCTGCGTGATTCAAAATTCTGAGCATCTTCTCTTCAAAGGATGCGACACTGCGTTTCTGTCAAGAAACCTTTCAGGTGTCATGTCGCACGTCCTAATCAATAACCTTCCTTTGTTCATCAAGGCGGAAGTTTTCCTCTAATGTCCCGAAAGAAAATCCGGGCAAGCAAATTCGTTAACTGCAATATATCATGTAGTATGTGAAACGGATTCCATAGCGACGCCTCATAGCAGCGTGATTTAATATTCAGAACATTTTCTCTTCAAAGGATGCGACACTGCGTTTCTCTCAAGACAACGTTTCAGGTGTCATGTCGCACGTCCTAATCAATAACCTTCCTTTGTTCATCAAGGCGGAAGTTTTCCTCTAATATCATTAAAGAAAGTCCGGGCCAGCAAATTCGTTAAATGCAATATATCATGTAGTATGTGAAACGTATTCCACAGCGACGCCTCATAGCTGCGAGATTCAAAATTCTGAACATTTTCTCTTCAAAGGGAGCGAAACTGCGTTTCTCTCAAGACAACCTTTCAGGTGTCCTGTCGCACGTCTTAATCAATAACTTTCCTTTGTTCATCAAGGCGGAAGTTTTCCTCTAATGTCCCGAAAGAAAATCTGGGCAAGCAAATTCGTTAAATGCAATATATCATGTAGTATGTGAAACGGATTCCACAGCGACGCCTCAGAGCAGCGTGATTTAAAATTCAGAACATTTTCTCTTCAAAGGATGCGACACTGCGTTTCTCTCAAGACAACGTTTCAGGTGTCATGTCGCACGTCCTAATCAATAACCTTCCTTTGTTCATCAAGGCGGAAGTTTTCCTCTAATTTCCCGAAAGAAAATCCGGGCAAGCAAATTCGTTTAATGCAATATATCATGTAGTATGTGAAACATATTCCGCAGCGACGCCTCATAGCTGCATGATTTAGAATTCAGAACATTTTCTCCTCAAAGGAAGCGCCACTACGTTTCTCTCAAGACAACCTTTCAGGTGTCATGCCGCACGTCTTAATCAATAACCTTCCTTTGATCATCAAGGCGGAAGTTTTCCTCTAATGTTGGAAAGAAAATCCGGGCCAGCCAATTCGTTAAATGCAATATTTCATGTAGTATTGAAACGTATTCCACAGCGACGCCTCATAGCTGCGTGATTTAAATTTCTGAACATTTTCTCTTCAAGGGAAGCGCCATAGCGTTTCTCTCAAGACAACATTTCAGGTGTCATGTCGCACGTCTTATTCAATAACATTCCTTTGTTCTTCAAGGCGGAAGTTTTCCTCTAATATCTTTAAAGTAAACCCGGGAGAGCAAATTGGTTAGATGCAATATATTAGGTAGCATGTGTAACGTATTCCATAGCGACGCCTCATAGTTCTGTGATTTAATAATCTGAACATTTTCTCTTCAAAGGAAGCGCCACTGCGTTTCTCTCAAGACAACATTAGAGGTGTCATGTCGCACGTTCTAATCAATAACCTTCCTTTGTTCATCAAGGCGGAAATTTTCCTCTAATATCACTAAAGAAAATCCGGGCCAGCAAATTGGTTAAATGCAATATATCATGCAGTATGTGAAACGTATTCCACAGCGACGCCTCATAGCTGCGTGATTTAAATTCTGAAAATTTCCTCTTCAAAGGAAGCGCCATTGCGTTTATATCAAGACAATCATTCAGGTGTCATGTCGCACGTCTTAATCAATAACCTTCCTTTGTTCATCAAGGCGGAAGTTTTCCTCTAATGTTGGAAAGAAAATCCGGGCCAGCCAATTCGTTAAATGCAATATTTCATGTTGTATGTGAAACGTATTCCACAGCGACGCCTCATAGCTGCGTGATTAAAAATTCAGAACATTTTCTTTTCAAAGGAAGCGAAACTGCGTTTCTCTCAAGATAACCTTTCAGGTGTCATATCGCACGTCTTAATCAATAACCTTCCTTTGTTCATCAAGGCGGAAGTTTTCCTCTAATGTCGCGAAAGAAAATCCGGGCCAGCAAATTCGTTATATGCAATATATCATGTAGTATGTGAAACGTATTCCACAGCGACGCCTCATGGCTGCCTGATTTAGAATTTTGAACATTTTCTCTTCAAAGGATGCGACACTGCGTTTCTCTCAAGACAACCTTTCAGGTGTCATGTCGCACGTAGTAATCAATAACATTCCTTTGTTCATCAAGGCGGAAGATTTCCTTTAATATCGCGAAAGAAAATCCGGGCCAGCCAATTGGTTAAATGCAATATATCATGTAGTATGTGAAACGTATTCCACAGCGACGCCTCATAGCTGCGTGATTTAAATTCTGAACATTTCCTCTTCAAAGGAAGCGCTATTGCGTTTCTCTCAAGACAGCCTTTCAGGTGTCATGTCACATGCCTTAATCAATAACCTTCCTTTGTTCATCAAGGCGGAAGTTTTCCTCTAATAACATTAAAGAAAGTCCGGGCCAGCAAATTCGTTAAATGCAATATATCATGTAGTATGTGAAACGTATTCCACAGCGACGCCTCATAGCTGCGAGATTTATAATTCAGAACATTTTCTCTTCAAAGGAAGGGAAACTGCGTTTCTCTCAAGACAACCTTTCAGGTGTCAAGTCGCACATAGTAATCAATAACATTCCTTTGTTCATCAAGGCGGAAGATTTCCTTTGATATCATTAAAGAAAGTCCGGGCAAGCAAATTCGTTAAATGCAATATATCATGTAGTATGTGAAACGTATTCCACAGCGACGCCTCATAGCTGCGAGATTCAAAATTCTGAACATTTTCTCTTCAAAGGGAGCGAAACTGCGTTTCTCTCAAGAAAACCTTTCAGGTGTGATGTCGCACGTCTTAATCAATCACCTTCCTTTGTTCATCAAGGCGGAAGTTATCCTATAATATCGTTAAAGAAAATCCGGGCTAGCAAATTCGTTAAATGCAATAGATCATGTAGTATGTGAAACGTATTCCACAGCGACGCGTCATTGCTGCGTGATTTGAAATTCGGAACATTTTCTCGTCAAAGGAAGCGAAACAGCGTTTCTCTCAAGACAACCTTTCAGGTGTCATGTCGCATGTCTTAATCAATAACCTTCCTTTGTTCATCAAGGTGGAAGAATTCCTTTAACATCGCGAAAGAAAATCCGGACCAGCCAATTCGTGAAATGCAATATTTCATGTATTATTGAAACGTATTCCACAGCGACGCCTCATAGCTGCGTGATTTAAATTTCTGAACATTTTCTCTTCAAGGGAAGCGCCATAGCGTTTCTCTCAAGACAACATTTCAGGTGTCATGTCGCACGTCTTAATCAATAACCTTCCTTTGTTCTTCAAGGCGGAAGTTTTCCTCTAATATCTTTAAAGTAAACCCGGGAGAGCAAATTGGTTAGATGCAATATATTAGGTAGCATGTGTAACGTATTCCATAGCGACGCCTCATAGTTCTGTGATTTAATAATCTGAACATTTTCTCTTCAAAGGAAGCGCCACTGCGTTTCTCTCAAGACAACATTAGAGGTGTCATGTCGCACGTTCTAATCAATAACCTTCCTTTGTTCACCAAGGCGGAAATTTTCCTCTAATATCACTAAAGAAAATTCGGGCCAGCAAATTGGTTAAATGCAATATATCATGCAGTATGTGAAACGTATTCCACAGCGACGCCTCATAGCTGCGTGATTTAAATTCTGAAAATTTCCCCTTCAAAGGAAGCGCCATTGCGTTTATATCAAGACAATCATTCAGGTGTCATGTCGCACGTCTTAATCAATAACCTTCCTTTGTTCATCAAGGCGGAAGTTTTCCTCTAATGTTGGAAAGAAAATCCGGGCCAGCCAATTCGTTAAATGCAATATTTCATGTTGTATGTGAAACGTATTCCACAGCGACGCCTCATAGCTGCGTGATTTAAAATTCAGAACATTTTCTTTTCAAAGGAAGCGAAACTGCGTTTCTCTCAAGATAACCTTTCAGGTGTCATATCGCACGTCTTAATCAATAACCTTCCTTTGTTCATCAAGGCGGAAGTTTTCCTCTAATGTCCCGAAAGAAAATCCGGGCCAGCAAATTCGTTATATGCAATATATCATGTAGTATGTGAAACGTATTCCACAGCGACGCCTCATGGCTGCCTCATTTAAAATTTTGAACATTTTCTCTTCAAAGGATGCGACACTGCGTTTCTCTCACGACAACCTTTCAGGTGTCATGCCGCACGTCTTAATCAATAACCTTCCTTTGATCATCAAGGCGGAAGTTTTCCTCTAATGTTGGAAAGAAAATCCGGGCCAGCCAATTCGTTAAATGCAATATTTCATGTAGTATGTGAAACGTATTCCACAGCGACGCCTCATAACTGCGAGATTTATAATTCAGAACATTTTCTCTTCAAAGGAAGCGAAACTGCGTTTCTCTCAAGACAACCTTTCAGGTGTCATGTCGCACGTAGTAATCAATAACATTCCTTTGTTCATCAAGGCGGAAGATTTCCTTTAATATCGCGAAAGAAAATCCGGGCCAGCCAATTGGTTAAATGCAATATATCATGTAGTATGTGAAACGTATTCCACAGCGACGCCTCATAGCTGCGTGATTTAAATTCTGAACATTTCCTCTTCAAAGGAAGCGCTATTGCGTTTCTCTCAAGACAGCCTTTCAGGTGTCATGTCACATGTCTTAATCAATAACCTTCCTTTGTTCATCAAGGCGGAAGTTTTCCTCTAATAACATTAAAGAAAGTCCGGGCCAGCAAATTCGTTAAATGCAATATATCATGTAGTATGTGAAACGTATTCCACAGCGACGCCTCATAGCTGCGAGATTTATAATTCAGAACATTTTCTCTTCAAAGGAAGCGAAACTGCGTTTCTCTCAAGACAACCTTTCAGGTGTCAAGTCGCACATAATAATCAATAACATTCCTTTGTTCATCAAGGCGGAAGATTTCCTTTAATATCATTAAAGAAAGTCCGGGCAAGCAAATTCGTTAAATGCAATATATCATGTAGTATGTGAAACGTATTCCACAGTGACGCCTCATAGCTGCGAGATTCAAAATTCTGAACATTTTCTCTTCAAAGGGAGCGAAACTGCGTTTCTCTCAAGAAAACCTTTCAGGTGTCATGTCGCACGTCTTAATCAATCACCTTCCTTTGTTCATCAAAGCGGAAGTTATCCTATAATATCGTTAAAGAAAATCCGGGCTAGCAAATTCGTTAAATGCAATAGATCATGTAGTATGTGAAACGTATTCCACAGCGACGCGTCATTGCTGCGTGATTTGAAATTCGGAACATTTTCTCGTCAAAGGAAGCGAAACAGCGTTTCTCTCAAGACAACCTTTCAGGTGTCATGTCGCATGTCTTAATCAATAACCTTCCTTTGTTCATCAAAGCGGAAGAATTCCTTTAACATCGCGAAAGAAAATCCGGACCAGCCAATTCGTGAAATGCAATATTTCATGTATTATTGAAACGTATTCCACAGCGACGCCTCATAGCTGTGTGATTCTAAATTCTTAACATCTTCTCTTCAAAGGAAGCGAAACTGCGTTTCTCTCAAGATAACCTTTCAGGTGTCATGTCGCACGTCTTAATCAATAACCTTCCTTTGTTCATCAAGGCGGAAGTTTTCCTCTAATGTCCCGAAAGAAAATCCGGGCAAGCAAATTCGTTAAATGCAATATATCATGTAGTATGTGAAACGTATTCCACAGCTACGCCTCATAGCAGCGTGATTTAAAATTCAGAACATTTTCTCTTCAAAGGATGCGACACTGCGTTTCTCTCAAGACAACGTTTCAGGTGTCATGTCGCACGTCCTAATCAATAACCTTCCTTTGTTCATCAAGGCGGAAGTTTTCCTCTAATTTCCCGAAAGAAAATCCGGGCAAGCAAATTCGTTTAATGCAATATATCATGTAGTATGTGAAACATATTCCGCAGCGACGCCTCATAGCTGCATGATTTAGAATTCAGAACATTTTCTCCTCAAAGGAAGCGCCACTACGTTTCTCTCAAGACAACCTTTCAGGTGTCATGCCGCACGTCTTAATCAATAACCTTCCTGTGATCATCAAGGCGGAAGTTTTCCTCTAATGTTGGAAAGAAAATCCGGGCCAGCCAATTCGTTAAATGCAATATTTCATGTAGTATGTGAAACGTATTCCACAGCGACGCCTCATAGCTGCGAGATTTATAATTCAGAACATTTTCTCTTCAAAGGAAGCGAAACTGCGTTTCTCTCATGACAACCTTTCAGGTGTCATGTCGCACATAGTAATCAATAACATTCCTTTGTTCATCAAGGCAGAAGATTTCCTTTAACATCATTAAAGAAAGTCCGGGCAAGCAAATTCGTTAAATGCAATATATCATGTAGTATGTGAAACGTATTCCACAGCGACGCCTCATAGCTGCGAGATTCAAAATTCTGAACATTTTCTCTTCAAAGGGAGCGAAACTGCGTTTCTCTCAAGAAAACCTTTCAGGTGTCATGTCGCACGTCTTAATCAATCACCTTCCTTTGTTCATCAAGGCGGAAGTTATCCTATAATATCGTTAAAGAAAATCCGGGCTAGCAAATTCGTTAAATGCAATAGATCATGTAGTATGTGAAACGTATTCCACAGCGACGCGTCATTGCTGCGTGATTTGAAATTCGGAACATTTTCTCGTCAAAGGAAGCGAAACAGCGTTTCTCTCAAGACAACCTTTCAGGTGTCATGTCGCATGTCTTAATCAATAACCTTCCTTTGTTCATCAAGGCGGAAGAATTCCTTTAACATCGCGAAAGAAAATCCGGACCAGCCAATTCGTGAAATGCAATATTTCATGTATTATTGAAACGTATTCCACAGCGACGCCTCATAGCTGCGTGATTTAAAATTCTGAACATTTTCTCTTCAAGGGAAGCGCCATAGCGTTTCTCTCAAGACAACATTTCAGGTGTCATGTCGCACGTCTTAATCAATAACCTTCCTTTGTTCTTCAAGGCGGAAGTTTTCCTCTAATATCTTTAAAGTAAACCCGGGAGAGCAAATTGGTTAGATGCAATATATTAGGTAGCATGTGTAACGTATTCCATAGCGACGCCTCATAGTTCTGTGATTTAATAATCTGAACATTTTCTCTTCAAAGGAAGCGCCACTGCGTTTCTCTCAAGACAACATTAGAGGTGTCATGTCGCACGTTCTAATCAATAACCTTCCTTTGTTCATCAAGGCGGAAATTTTCCTCTAATATCACTAAAGAAAATCCGGGCCAGCAAATTGGTTAAATGCAATATATCATGCAGTATGTGAAACGTATTCCACAGCGACGCCTCATAGCTGCGTGATTTAAATTCTGAAAATTTCCTCTTCAAAGGAAGCGCCATTGCGTTTATATCAAGACAATCATTCAGGTGTCATGTCGCACGTCTTAATCAATAACATTCCTTTGTTCATCAAGGCGGAAGTTTTCCTCTAATGTTGGAAAGAAAATCCGGGCCAGCCAATTCGTTAAATGCAATATTTCATGTTGTATGTGAAACGTATTCCACAGCGACGCCTCATAGCTGCGTGATTTAAAATTCAGAACATTTTCTTTTCAAAGGAAGCGAAACTGCGTTTCCCTCAAGATAACCTTTCAGGTGTCATATCGCACGTCTTAATCAATAACCTTCCTTTGTTCATCAAGGCGGAAGTTTTCCTCTAATGTCGCGAAAGAAAATCCGGGCCAGCAAATTCGTTATGTGCAATATATCATGTAGTATGTGAAACGTATTCCACAGCGACGCCTCATGGCTGCCTGATTTAGAATTTTGAACATTTTCTCTTCAAAGGATGCGACACTGCGTTTCTCTCACGACAACCTTTCAGGTGTCATGCCGCACGTCTTAATCAATAACCTTCCTTTGATCATCAAGGCGGAAGTTTTCCTCTAATGTTGGAAAGAAAATCCGGGCCAGCCAATTCGTTAAATGCAATATTTCATGTAGTATGTGAAACGTATTCCACAGCGACGCCTCATAGCTGCGAGATTTATAATTCAGAACATTTTCTCTTCAAAGGAAGCGAAACTGCGTTTCTCTCATGACAACCTTTCAGGTGTCATGTCGCACATAGTAATCAATAACATTCCTTTGTTCATCAAGGCAGAAGATTTCCTTTAATATCATTAAAGAAAGTCCGGGCAAGCAAATTCGTTAAATGCAATATATCATGTAGTATGTGAAACGTATTCCACAGCGACGCCTCATAGCTGCGAGATTCAAAATTCTGAACATTTCCTCTTCAAAGGGAGCGAAACTGCGTTTCTCTCAAGAAAACCTTTCAGGTGTCATGTCGCACGTCTTAATCAATCACCTTCCTTTGTTCATCAAGGCGGAAGTTATCCTATAATATCGTTAAAGAAAATCCGGGCTAGCAAATTCGTTAAATGCAATAGATCATGTAGTATGTGAAACGTATTCCACAGCGACGCGTCATTGCTGCGTGATTTGAAATTCGGAACATTTTCTCGTACAGGGAAGCGAAACAGCGTTTCTCTCAAGACAACCTTTCAGGTGTCATGTCGCATGTCTTAATCAATAACCTTCCTTTGTTCATCAAGGCGGAAGAATTCCTTTAACATCGCGAAAGAAAATCCGGACCAGCCAATTCGTGAAATGCAATATTTCATGTATTATTGAAACGTATTCCACAGCGACGCCTCATAGCTGCGTGATTTAAAATTCTGAACATTTTCTCTTCAAGGGAAGCGCCATAGCGTTTCTCTCAAGACAACATTTCAGGTGTCATGTCGCACGTCTTAATCAATAACCTTCCTTTGTTCTTCAAGGCGGAAGTTTTCCTCTAATATCTTTAAAGTAAACCCGGGAGAGCAAATTGGTTAGATGCAATATATTAGGTAGCATGTGTAACGTATTCCATAGCGACGCCTCATAGTTCTGTGATTTAATAATCTGAACATTTTCTCTTCAAAGGAAGCGCCACTGCGTTTCTCTCAAGACAACATTAGAGGTGTCATGTCGCACGTTCTAATCAATAACCTTCCTTTGTTCATCAAGGCGGAAATTTTCCTCTAATATCACTAAAGAAAATCCGGGCCAGCAAATTGGTTAAATGCAATATATCATGCAGTATGTGAAACGTATTCCACAGCGACGCCTCATAGCTGCGTGATTTAAATTCTGAAAATTTCCTCTTCAAAGGAAGCGCCATTGCGTTTATATCAAGACAATCATTCAGGTGTCATGTCGCACGTCTTAATCAATAACCTTCCTTTGTTCATCAAGGCGGAAGTTTTCCTCTAATGTTGGAAAGAAAATCCGGGCCAGCCAATTCGTTAAATGCAATATTTCATGTTGTATGTGAAACGTATTCCACAGCGACGCCTCATAGCTGCGTGATTTAAAATTCAGAACATTTTCTTTTCAAAGGAAGCGAAACGGCGTTTCTCTCAAGATAACCTTTCAGGTGTCATATCGCACGTCTTAATCAATAACCTTCCTTTGTTCATCAAGGCGGAAGTTTTCCTCTAATGTCCCGAAAGAAAATCCGGGCCAGCAAATTCGTTATATGCAATATATCATGTAGTATGTGAAACGTATTCCACAGCGACGCCTCATAGCTGCGAGATTTATAATTCAGAACATTTTCTCTTCAAAGGAAGCGAAACTGCGTTTCTCTCAAGACAACCTTTCAGGTGTCATGTCGCACGTAGTAATCAATAACATTCCTTTGTTCATCAAGGCGGAAGATTTCCTTTAATATCGCGAAAGAAAATCCGGGCCAGCCAATTGGTTAAATGCAATATATCATGTAGTATGTGAAACGTATTCCACAGCGACGCCTCATAGCTGCGTGATTTAAATTCTGAACATTTCCTCTTCAAAGGAAGCGCTATTGCGTTTCTCTCAAGACAGCCTTTCAGGTGTCATGTCACATGTCTTAATCAATAACCTTCCTTTGTTCATCAAGGCGGAAGTTTTCCTCTAATAACATTAAAGAAAGTCCGGGCCAGCAAATTCGTTAAATGCAATATATCATGTAGTATGTGAAACGTATTCCACAGCGACGCCTCATAGCTGCGAGATTTATAATTCAGAACATTTTCTCTTCAAAGGAAGCGAAACTGCGTTTCTCTCAAGACAACCTTTCAGGTGTCAAGTCGCACATAGTAATCAATAACATTCCTTTGTTCATCAAGGCGGAAGATTTCCTTTAATATCATTAAAGAAAGTCCGGGCAAGCAAATTCGTTAAATGCAATATATCATGTAGTATGTGAAACGTATTCCACAGCGACGCCTCATAGCTGCGAGATTCAAAATTCTGAACATTTTCTCTTCAAAGGGAGCGAAACTGCGTTTCTCTCAAGACAACCTTTCAGGTGTCATGTCGCACGTCTTAATCAATCACCTTCCTTTGTTCATCAAGGCGGAAGAATTCCTTTACCATCGCGAAAGAAAATCCGGACCAGCCAATTCGTGAAATGCAATATTTCATGTAAAATTGAAACGTATTCCACAGCGACGCCTCATAGCTGCGTGATTCTAAATTCTTAACATCTTCTCTTCAAAGGAAGCGAAAGTGCGTTTCTCTCAAGATAACCTTTCAGGTGTCATGTCGCACGTCTTAATCAATAACCTTCCTTTGTTCATCAAGGCGGAAGCTTTCCTCTAATGTCCCGAAAGAAAATCCGGGCAAGCAAATTCGTTAAATGCAATATATCATGTAGTATGTGAAACGTATTCCACAGCGACGCCTCATAGCTGCGTGATTTAAAATTCAGAACACTTTCTCTTCAAAGGATGCGACACTGCGTTTCTCTCAAGATAACCTTTCAGGTGTCATGTCGCACGTCTTAATCAATAATCTTCCTTTGTTAATCAAGGCGGAAAATTTCCTTTATATCGCGAAAAAAAACCGGGCGAGCCAATTCGTTAAATGCAATATTTCATGTAGTATGTGAAACGTATTCCCCAGCGACGCCTCATAGCTGCGTGATTTAAAATTCAGAACATCTTCTCTTCAAAGGAAGCGAAACTGCGTTACTCTCAAGACAGCCTTTCAGGTGTCATGTCGCACGTCTGAATAAATAACCTTCCTTTGTTCATCAAGGTGGAAGTTTTTCTCTAATATCTTTAAAGAAAATCCGGGCCAGCAAATTGGTTAGATGCAATATATTAGGTAGCATGTGTAACGTATTCCACAGCGACGCCTCATAGCTGCGTTATTTAAAATTCAGAACATTTTCTCTTCAAAGGAAGCGAAACTGCGTTTCTCTCAGGACAACCTTTCAGGTGTCATGTCGCATGTCTTATTCAATAACCTTTCTTTGTTCATCAAGGCGGAAGTTTTCCTCTAATATCGCGAAAGAAAATCCAAAAAGCAAATTCGTTAAATGCAATATATCATGCAGTAGGTGAAACGTATTCCACAGCGACGCCTCATTGCTGCGTGATTTAAAATGGTGAACATTGTCTCTTCAAAGGAAGTGCCACTGCGTTTCTCTTAAGACAACCTTTCAGGTGTCATATCGCACGTCTTAATCAATAACCTTCTTTTGTTCATCAGGGCGGGCGTTTTCCTCTAATATCGTTAAAGAAACTTGGGGCTGCCAAATTGTTTAAACGCAATGTATTATGTAGTATTTGTAACGTATTGCACAGCGACGCCTCATAGCTGCGTGATTTAAAATTCAGAACATTTTCTCTTCAAAGGAAGCGCCACTGCGATTCTCTTAAGACAACGTTTCAGGTGTCATGTCGCACGTCTGAATAAATAACCTTCCTTTGTTCATCAAGGTGGAAGTTTTCCTCCAATATCTTTAAAGAAAATCCTGGCCAGCAAATTGGTTAGATGCAATATATTAGGTAGCATGTGTAACGTATTCCACAGCGACGCCTCATAGTTCTGTGATTTAAAATTCAGAACATTTTCTCTTCAAAGGAAGCGCAACTGCGTTTCTCTCAAGACAACCGTAGAGGTGTCATGTCGCACGTTCTAATCAATAACCTTCCTTTGTTCATCAAGGCAGAAATTTTCCTCTAATATCACTAAAGAAAATCCGGGTCTGCAAACCGGTTAGATGCAATATATTATGTAGCATGTGTAACGTATTCCCCTGCGACGCCTCAAATCTGCGTGGTTTAAAATTCTGAACATTTTCTCTTCAAAGGAAGCGTAACTGTGTTTCTCTCAAGACAACCTTTCAGGTGTCATGTCGCACGTCTTAATCAGTAACCTTCCTTTGTTCATCAAGGCGGAAGTTTTCCTCTAATATCATTAAAGAAAATCCGGGCCAGCAAATTGGTTAGATGCAATATATTAGGTAGCATGTGTAACGTATTCCACAGCGACGCCTCATAGCTGCGTGATTTAAAATTCAGAACATTTTCTCTTCAAAGGAAGCGTAACTGTGTTTCTCCCAAGACAACCGTTCAGGTGTCATGTCGCACGTCCTAATCAATAACCTTCCTTTGTTCATCAAGGCGGAAGTTTTCCTCTAATATCATTAAAGAAAATCCGGGCCAGCAAATTCGTTAAATGCAATATATCATGTAGTATGTGAAACGTATTCCACAGCGACGGCTCATAGCTGCGTGATTTATTATTCAGAACTTTTTTTCCTCAAAGGAAGCGCCACTACGTTTCTCTCACGACAACCTTTCGGGTGTCATGTCGCACGTCTTAATCAATAACCTTCCTTTGTTCATCAAGGCGGAAGTTTTCCTCTAATATCATTAAAGAAAATCCGGGCAAGCAAATTCGGTAAATGCAATAGATCATGTAGCACGTGAAACGTGTTCCGCAGCGACGCCTTATAGCTGCGTGATATAAAATTCAGAACATTTTCTCCTCAAAGGAAGCGCCACTACGTTTCTCTCAAGACAACCTTTCGGGTGTCATGTCGCACGTCTTAATCAATAACCTTACTTTGTTCATCAAGGCGGACGTTTTCCTTTAATATCGTTAAAGAAAATCCGGGCCAGCAAATTCGTTAAATGCAATATATCCTGTAGTATGTGAAACGTATTCCACAGCGACGCCTCATAGCTGCGTGATTTAAAATTCAGAACATTTTCTCCTCAAAGGAAGCGCCAGTGCGTTTCTCTCAAGACAACATTAGAGGTGTCATGTCGCACGTTCTAATCAATAACCTTCCTTTGTTCATCAAGGCGGAAATTTTCCTCTAATATCACTAAAGAAAATCCGGGCCAGCAAATTGGTTAAATGCAATATATCATGTAGTATGTGAAACGTATTCCACAGCGACGCCTCATGGCTGCGTGATTAAAATTCTGAACATTTCCTCTTCAAAGGAAGCGCCATTGCGTTTATCTCAAGACAACCATTCAGGTGTCATGTCGCACGTCTTAATCAATAACCTTCCTTTGTTCATCAAGGCGGAAGTTTTCCTCAAATGTTGGAAAGAAAATCCTGGCCAGCCAATTCGTTAAATGCAATATTTCATGTAGTATGTGAAACGAATTCCACAGCGACGCCTCATAGCTGCGTGATTTAAACTTCAGAACATTTTCTCTTCAAAGGAAGCGATACTGTGTTTCTCTCAAGATAACCTTTCAGGTGTCATGTCG